>NW_026731794.1:600000-832688 GCF_028476545.2 Physella acuta
AGATGCCGTCGACTTGTCGTGTGGTATTGGCAACCTCCGCACCAAGGTGTTGGGGAGATGCTACTCCAACCTGTACACGTTCGCCATCTTCATCGGGATCTCGGCGCTCTTCTCAGAGATGGTTCGGAGCATCATCCACGTACAGGTTGGTTGGTTACATGGTTGGCTGGTTTCATGGTTGGCTGGTTGGTTTCATGGTTGGCTGGTTTCATGGTTGGCTGGTTGGTTAAATGGTTGGCTGGTTAGTTTCATGGTTGGCTGGTTGGTTGGTTTCATGGTTGGCTGGTTAGTTTCATGGTTGGCTGATTGATTGGTTTCATGGTTGGCTGGTTAGTTTCATGGTTGGCTGGCTGGTTTCATGGTTGGCTGGTTAGTTTCATGGTTGGCTGGTTGGTTGGTTTCATGGCGGCTGGTTAGTTTCATGGTTGGCTGGTTGATTGGTTTCATGGTTGGCTGGTTAGTTTCATGGTTGGCTGGCTGGTTTCATGGTTGGCTGGTTGGTTGGTTTCATGGCGGCTGGTTAGTTTCATGGTTGGCTGGTTGGTTGGTTGCATGGTTGGCTGGTTAGTTTCATGGTTGGCTGGCTGGTTTCATGGTTGGCTGGTTGGTTGGTTTCATGGTTGGCTGTTGGTTTCATGGTTGGCTGGCTGGTTTCATGGTTGGCCGTAATTTCCTGCTTAATGTTTTGAGGACATCATGTAACATCACGTGACATGATGTAACATCACGTGACATGATGTGAGTATCTCATCCTCTCAGCTGACCTCCATAGAGAAACAGTTCAACATCGACAACTCCAAGGCCGGCCTGTTTGATGTGGCTCAACGCTCGGGGCATCTCTCCACCATTGTTCTAGCTGGTCATTTCGCTAAAGTCAGTTTCTTTTTCTTTTGGACAAACTCATTTTTTTTTATTGCTAACACACATATATTTATATATGTATACTTATATACGTATATAAATATGTATATATATATATATATATATATATATATATATATATATATATATATATATATATATATATATATGTATATGTATGTATGCATGTAATGTGAAGTTTCTCCTGGTATCTGCACCAGAAAGTCCACATCCCACTGGTCATCGGACTGTCCGGAGTGTTCCAGGGTTTTCTCCTTACGGTGCCAGCCTTCCTGCAGTTCACTGACCCGTATCAACTTCCGGTTCTGTGAGTGTCTATTTCTATCTCAGTCTCGCGTTGAGTTGGTTACATGTTGAGTAAATGTCCTGGACAGTCGACGAATGTTTCCACGTAGAGTGTTGACACCAATGTCCATCGAATGTACCAATGTTTGTCCATCGAATGACGTAGTTGTCTTCCCCCCCCCCCCCCCCCCCCCCCACAGACCCCCAGCGGCTCAACTCAACTCCAGCAACTCGAGCAGGTGGGGAGACCAGGCCAAGTACATGTGTGACCCCACCTCAGCCACACACAACCATACCACAACTAACACAGATGATTCAGAGACGGTGAGTGTCACACATACACATCAAACATCACATATTTGTCTGAAGGTCTGAGCTATTTACCTAGCACCACCAGTCTAGCACCTAGCACCACAAGTCTAGCACCTAGCACCCACCAACAGTCTAGCACCTAGCACCCACCACCAGTCTAGCACCTAGCACCTAGCACCGCCTGACCTATATCTCCCCAGACCAACCAAGGTGCCTTTATCGCCATCATGGTGGTGCAGGCGGTCAAGGGCATCACGGACACCTTCCACTCCAGCTTTCTGCCCACCCTCTACATGGATGACAACATGGTGGACAAGGCCAAGATGGGCATATTCTTAGGTCAGTGGGCAGATTCTTAAATCAGTGGGCATTTTCTTAGGTCAGTGGGCATATTCTTAGGTCAGCGGGCATATTCTTAGGTCAGCGGGCATATTCTTAGGTCAGTGGGCATATTCTTAGGTCAGTGGGCATATTCTTAGGTCAGTGGGCAGATTCTTAAATCAGTGGGCATATTCTTAGGTCAGCGGGCATTTTCTTAGGTCAGTGGGCATTGTCTTCGGTCAGTGGGCATTGTCTTCGGTCAGTGGGCATTGTCTTCGGTCAGTGGGCATTGTCTTCGGTCAGAGGGCATTGCCTAAAATGAAAACGTGACAAATGTCCACATCAAACATTGACCGCTGTCCATATCAAACATTGACCGCTGTCCACATCAAACATTGACCGCTGTCCACATCAAACATTGACCGCTGTCCACATTAAACATATACCGCTGTCCACATTAAACATATACCGCTGTCCACATCAAACATTGACCGCTGTCCACATCAAACATTGACCGCTGTCCACATTAAACATATACCGCTGTCCACATCAAACATTGACCGCTGTCCACATTAAACATATACCGCTGTCCACATCAAACATTGACCGCTGTCCACATTAAACATATACCGCTGTCCACATCAAACATTGACCGCTGTCCACATTAAACATATACCGCTGTCCACCCCTGACCCTTGTGTGTACTGTGTCCAGGTATCCAATACATCATCACTGACCTGGCCAGCCCTATCGGCAAACAGATTAACGGCATCATGACGGAGATCCCCATTGACCTCAAAGGTAGGCTTTGTGTGGTCTTCATCTACGTCATCTGCCCTTAGCTGTCTCTTCTGGTTACTTTTTAGATCTAATATTTTAATATATATATGTATATATATATATATAATATATATATATATATATATATATATATATATATATATATATATATATATATATATATATATATATATATATATATACATAAAATTGTATATATATTTCTAATGGTTCCTTGTTGTAGAGACTGACCTTGACCCTAAAGACGGCAGGTTCGTGGCCGCCTGGTGGCTGGCGTTTCTCGTCTTTGGACTTGGTCTCGCGCTGGTCTCGTTCCCGCTCATGTTGTTCCCACGCCATCTGGTCAGCAGGCGACAGCAGAAGGCGGCACTGGACAACGCCGTGGTCACCTTCGCTGGGGGTCAGGTCACTGACGAGGTCATTGAACCCGACACGGCAGAGAGGTCAGCTATATGTCATGTGACTGGATGGTGTGTCAGTTAAATGTCGGGGTGTTGTTGGGGTGGGTTGGGTGGGGGGAGTGAGTAAGATCGGGGGGGGGGGTGTAATTAGAAAAACCCAAAGCAAATGTCCCCATCCCCTGACCAACTAGCTGCCGTCCCCCTAATCTTTTAGAGTCAGTCAACCAGTGGCGGAACTAGAAAAAAAGGGCCACCCCGCAAAACATTTTTTTGGGCCCCCATATATATATATTATATATATAAAAATTAAGGTCGGCTTTGGGCCCCTAAGGTGCCTGCCCCCCCCCCCCCCCCCCGCATTGCGGGGTCTGGTGGCACTGTAGTTCCGCCCCTGCAGTCAACTAGTAGTCCTAATCTCTTAGAGTCATGAGCTCATGATCGAAATGTGTCGTGCAAGTATTTGGTCAGGGTGAAGTCACTGAGTCATAAAGTCACGGATAGAGTCATAAAATCACGGATAGTCATAAAGTCACGTATAGAGTCATAAAGTCACGTATAGAGACATATTATGGTGTGTAGTATGTGAGGTGGTTGACGAATATTAGCTGTGTTGATTGTGTTTGCCCGTCTGTTTAGAGCGGTCACCTTGGACCAAACGGAGCAGACGTTTTCTGGAAGTTTCCACCGGAAGTTTAGCAGCGCCACGGCGGGGTCAAGGAAAGGAAGTCTGGCATCTTTCGGCACGGCCAGTAGCCGCAGGTCAGTCTCTGGAGGTCAGTAGCCGCAGGTCAGTCTCTGGGGGCCAGTAGCCGCAGGTCAGTCTCTGGAGGTCTGTAGCCGCAGGTCAGTCTCTGGAGGTCTGTAGCCGCAGGTCAGTCTCTGGAGGTCTGTAGCCGCAGGTCAGTCTCTGGAGGTCTGTAGCCGCAGGTCAGTCTCTGGAGGTCTGTAGCCGCAGGTCAGTCTCTGGAGGTCTGTAGCCGCAGGTCAGTCTCTGGAGGTCTGTAGCCGCAGGTCAGTCTCTGGAGGTCAGTAGCCGCAGGTCAGTCTCTGGGGGCCAGTAGCCGCAGGTCAGTCTCTGGAGGTCTGTAGCCGCAGGTCAGTCTCTGGAGGTCTGTAGCCGCAGGTCAGTCTCTGGAGGTCTGTAGCCGCAGGTCAGTCTCTGGAGGTCTGTAGCCGCAGGTCAGTCTCTGGAGGTCTGTAGCCGCAGGTCAGTCTCTGGAGGTCTGTAGCCGCAGGTCAGTCTCTGGAGGTCTGTAGCCGCAGGTCAGTCTCTGGAGGTCTGTAGCCGCAGGTCAGTCTCTGGAGGTCTGTAGCCGCAGGTCAGTCTCTGGAGGTCTGTAGCCGCAGGTCAGTCTCTGGGGGCCAGTAGCCGCAGGTCAGTCTCTGGAGGTCTGTAGCCGCAGGTCAGTCTCTGGAGGTCTGTAGCCGCAGGTCAGTCTCTGGAGGTCTGTAGCCGCAGGTCAGTCTCTGGAGGTCAGTAGCCGCAGGTCAGTCTCTGGAGGTCTGTAGCCGCAGGTCAGTCTCTGGAGGTCGTTAGTTCTAGACTTAAGGCATTGCCTACGTATGTGACTACGGATATTTATAGAAATGTTGGTTAAGTTGAACCTTCCACCCCTCTATTAGATCCAATATAGTCGCCCATTGACTGTCAAATTGTTTGACTAGATCTAATATAGACTCGCCCATTGACTGTCAAATTGTTTGACTAGATCTAATATAGACTCGCCCATTGACTGTCAAATTGTTTGATTAGATCTAATATAGACTCGCCCATTGACTGTCTAATTGTTTGACTAGACCCAGCATGTTCCCGCCGGTTGTCAAGCCAACAGAAAGAAAGGTCAGTCTAGCAGGCGACCTGGTCTTTCAGCAGACGATCACAGAAAAACCAAAAGGAAAGAAAGAAAAAGTTATCGACATGTTTAAAGGTAACATTGGTGCTCCTTCCATTGTCTCACTTTTTAAAACATTTCAAATCTTTTTTTTGTTCTTCAAATTTGTGTACTTTAATTAATTCTCGGTCAATTTTAAGTCAATGTGTGGTCAAGGTGCGGTCTGTGCTGGTCAATGTCCAGTCAATGTTTAACTTCTCCCCCCCCCCCCCCCCCCCCCGCCAGATTTCCCTAAGGCCGTGTTCCGCCTACTCAGGAACCCCGCCTACGTCCTGCTGGTCATCGACACGACCATCTTCTCCATCTCCTATGCCGGCACCTCCATCTTCAGGAGCGTCTACATGACCCATGAGTACAACGTGCCCATGTCAGAGGTCACGCTTGCTTCAGGTAGGTCAAGGTCAGGCTTGCCCCAGGTAGGTCAAGGTCAGGCTTGCCTAAAGTAGGTTAAGGTCAGATGTCCACTGGGGTGGGAAGGGTAAGGTCACAGGTCAGATTAGCACACAACCAGGGACAAATTCTCTGAAATCCTGTACGAATATAGAATCTATTTGAGCAACAATTATTCTGCAACTTGGTTATTTAGTGTTAAAATTATGTCACGTAAGTGTACATGGCGTATTTCCCTATTTCCCTTACACTAAATCAAATGGTTCTATTTACATCTGCTGGTGTATATATATTTTTAATTCTTTTCTCAAGTTTTGAATAGAACAACATATAACAATCTATTGACAGAGTAAACCTGACCCTGACATTGCCCCTAACCCTTGACCTACCCCTGACCCTAACCATTGACCTATCGCTGACCCTCACCCTTGACCTACCTTTGCCCCTAACCCTTGACCTGACCCTGCCCCTAACCCTTAACCTTGCCCCTAACCCTTGACCTACCCCTGCCTCTAACCCTTGACCTTCCCCTGCCCCTCACCCTTGACCTGACCCTTACCCTCGACCTGACGTTATCTTTGACCTACACCCTGCCCCTAACCCCGAGCCCACCATTGCAGGCATCTCCACGGCCCTGGGTCACGTGACGGGGACGTTGATCAGCACGTACCTGACGAGCCGTGTGAGCACCAGGACAGGTTACCTGTACATCATGATGAGCAGCTACATCTTCACCGTCGTCATCACCCCGCTCTACCTGGTCTTTGGATGCTCCAACCAGCCGGTTTACGGCGCCACGGGGGAGTTGTAAGTAGGGGGGGGGGAAGAGGTGGGGGGGGGGGGAGGAGAGGAGGGGGTGTAAGTAGGGGGGGCGATAGGAGGGGGAGGGTGTTAGGAAGGGTGTTAGGAGGAGGCGTTAGAGGGGGGGGGGGTGGCGATAGGATGGGGTGTTAGGAGGGGGCGTTAGAAGGGAAAGTTGTAAGTAGGGGGGGGAGCGATACGGGGTGGTTTAAAGTAGTGGGACATTAGGCGGTGGGGGAGTCGTAAGTAGAGGGGGTTGTTAGTAGGGGGTTAGGGTGTCAAACGGTCCATATCAATACGGTTAAACCACCTATATCACCACGGTTAAACCGTCAATATCACCACGGTTAAACCACCCATATCACCACGGTTAAACCACCCATATCACCACGGTTAAACCATCCATATCACCACGGTTAAACCGTCCATATTTGACCACCTGTCGCCTGGACCACAGCGGACGACCGGTCAACACGACTGACGTCTGCGACTGCACGGCCGCCAAGGTGCTCATCTCCTGTGGTGACGACGGCAACAACTACCTGTCGCCCTGCCACGCCGGATGTACTGGGGTCGACGGGAAGGTGGGCTATTTTTAGTTCAGCGTCTGTTTGTTTGTTGGTTTGTGGCAAATCTTACACCTCAATTTTAACATACTTCTACTAATGCGTCAAAAACACACATGTGGTAGATGTGTGTGTGTGTGTGAGAGTGTTGTTGTGTGTGTGAGAAGAATTTTGTGTGTGTGTGTGTGGAGGGAGTGTGTGTGGAGGGTTGTATGTGTGTATGTGTATGTGTGTGTGTGAGTAGGGTTGTGTGTGTGTGTTTGTATGTGTGTATGTGTATGTGTATGTGTATGTGTGTGAGTGTGAGTAGGGTTGTGGGTATGGAGTGTTGTATGTATGTATGTATGTGTATTTGTATATGTGTGTGAGAGTAGACCTGTGACTTGGTGTCCACCTTTGTCTTGACCCCCACAGATCTTCACGGACTGCAGCCTGCTGGTCAACATGACTCAGGGGAGGGTCCAGCCCGGCCTGTGCCCCACCGACTGCCACACCAACTTCATCATCTACACCTTCCTCAGCGGCCTGCAGACCATCGCCTACTCCATGACCATGATCCCGCGGAAACTCATCGTTCTGAGGTGACGTCTGCTGGCATTGTCGTCGTCAGCACAGTTGACGTGTTGGTGTTTGAAGTGGTTGCAATAGTCATAACAAGTTTTTACATACATTAGAAGGATACAAACTAATTATTTTAGAATAAAAAATTACCTTTCAAACCTGACGGTCTGTGTTGCAAATGAAGTAGAGTTCACCTGTTCCTGTGACCTCTGAATACACGGGGATAAAGTTGTCAGCAGCCCATTTTAGAATAAGCAAAACTTTTTAAAACTTTCGACACATTTTTGATTGGTTCTACAATAAATGATGAACATTTTTCACTGAACATTTTACAAACTTCTCAAACACGTCTGCTAATTGGGCTAATTCCTAATTGTGATTGAACTTTTTATTGTTGCCGCCATACCTCGCTTTGTTGATATCACGTGACTTGTTCTCCCATTGGTCGACAGAATTGTGGACCCACGTGACCGAGGATTTGCCACCAGCCTCTTCATGTTCTTCTTCAGCGTCAGTGAGTTCTGTTACTATAAATAGATGTAAAGGTCAAGGCAGTCCAAGTTAGCAACCATTGAAATCAGTTCAATAAGTCGGTCAATAGGTCAAGCTACAACCATCTGTATATGTAAATTGACTGTGCACATGGTTGACTGTGTACATCGGCTTGCTATATATACGTACTTGATGAATGTATGTGTGTGTGTACATGGTGTGTGTACATGGTGTGTGTACATGGTGTGTGTACATGGTGTGTGTACATGGTGTGTGTACATGGTGTGTGTACATGATGTGTACACGACTGTAACAATTACTTTGTGTACTTTGTGTTGCCAGTGGCCATCCCCGCCCCCAACCTGTTTGTGTACATGTGTGTGTAACCTTGACCTTGACCTTCCAGTGGCCATCCCCGCCCCCAACCTGTTTGGACGGGTCATTGACGGCACGTGCCTCGTGTGGGACGGCAGGTTTTGTTCACTCTACGACCGTGATCAGATCAGGTGGGTCAGGGGGGTCAGGTGGGTCAGGTGGGTCAGGTGGGTCAGGGGGGTCAGGTGGGTCAGGTGGGTCAGGGGGGTCAGGTGGGTCAGGGTGGTCAGGTGGGTCAGGGGGGTCAGGTGGGTCAGGTGGGTCAGGTGGGTTGTTGGGTCAGGGGGGTCAGGTGGGTTGTTGGGTCAGGGGGGTCAGGTGGGTCTTTGGGTCAGGTGGGTCTTTGGGTCAGGTGGGTCTGGGTCAGGTGGGTCAGGGGGGTCAGGTGGGTCAGGTGGGTCTTTGGGTCAGTGGGGTCAGGTGGGTCAGGTGGGTCAGGTGGGTCTTTGGGTCAGGTGGGTCTTTGAGGCAGGTGGGTCAGGTGGGTCTTTGGGTCAGGGGGGTCAGGTGGGTCAGGTGGGTCAGGTGGGTCTTTGGGTCAGGTGGGTCTTTGAGGCAGGTGGGTCAGGTGGGTCTTTGGGTCAGGGGGGTCAGGTGGGTCAGGTGGGTCTTTGGGTCTTTGGGTCAGGTGGGTCTTTGGGTCAGGTGGGTCTTTGGGTCAGGTGGGTCAGGTGAGTCAGGTGGATCTTTGGGTGTTTGGGTCAGGTGGATCTTTGGGTCAGGTGGGTCTTTGAGTCAGGTGGGTCTTTGGGTCAGGTGGGTCGTTGGGTCAGATTAGTCATGTAGCGAGTCACCAGGTGTGTTAAGTCATGTATGACGGCATCTGATGCCTGACTAGAGTTATTTGTAAACTGCCTGACTTGCCTGCGAGTGTGACGTCATCTCCCTGCCTGCAGGTACTTCCTGTCTGGCCTCGATGTGGCCGTGCACGTGATGGTCCAGCTAACCTTCTTCATCATGCTCGCCATCTTCAAGTGGGAGGAGCGGAAGTTGAGGAAACAAAACACAGAGGGCGCTGACAGCGGCGGGGTCAACAACGGTAACAACGGTGGGGTCAATGACCTTGAGATTATCGTTCAGGAAAAAACCAAGTTGTGACGTCGGCTGAAACACAGATTGGAATTTTAAATTTTTTTTTCCACATTTTTTTCACATGTAAAATTGGGGCTAATAAACTTTGGTCAACTTTGTTCTATGTTGTGATGTTCTATTTTGTGATGTTCTATGTTGTGATGTTCTATGTTGTGATGTTCTATTTTGTGATGTTCAATGTTGTGATGTTCTATGTTGTGATGTTCTATTTTGTGATGTTCAATGTTGTGATGTTCTATGTTGTGATGTTCTATGTTGTGATGCTCTATGTTGTAATGTTCTATGTTGTGATGTTCTATGTTGTGATGTTCTATGTTGTGATGTTCTATTTTGTGATGTTCTATGTTGTGATGTTCTATGTTGCGATGTTCTATGTTGTGATGTTCTATGTTGTGATGTTCTATGTTGTGATGTTGTATTTTGTGATGTTCTATGTTGTGATGTTCTATGTTGTGATGTTCTATGTTGTGATGTTCTATGTTGTGATGTTCTATTTTGTGATGTTCTATGTTGTGATGTTCTATGTTGTGATGTTCTATGTTGTGATGTTCTATGTTGTGATGTTCTATGTTGTGATGTTCTATGTTGTGATGTTCTATGTTGTGATGTTCTATGTTGTGATGTTCTATGTTGTGATGTTCTATGTTGTGATGTTCTATGTTGCGATGTTCTATGTTGTGATGTTCTATGTTGTGATGTTCTATGTTGTGATGTTGTATTTTGTGATGTTGTATTTTGTGATGTTCTATGTTGTGATGTTCTATGTTGTGATGTTCTATTTTGTGATGTTCTATGTTGTGATGTTCTATGTTGTGATGTTCTATGTTGTGATGTTCTATGTTGTGATGTTCTATGTTGTGATGTTCTATGTTGTGATGTTGTATTTTGTGATGTTCTATGTTGTGATGTTCTATGTTGTGATGTTGTATTTTGTGATGTTCTATGTTGTGATGTTCTATGTTGTGATGTTCTATGTTGTGATGTTCTATTTTGTGATGTTCTATGTTGTGATGTTCTATGTTGTGATGTTCTATGTTGTGATGTTCTATGTTGTGATGTTCTATGTTGTGATGTTCTATGTTGTGATGTTCTATTTTGTGATGTTCTATGTTGTGATGTTCTATTTTGTGATGTTCTATGTTGTGATGTTCTATGTTGTGATGTTCTATGTTGTGATGTTCTATGTTGTGATGTTCTATGTTGTGATGTTCTATGTTGTGATGTTCTATGTTGTGATGTTCTATGTTGTGATGTTCTATGTTGTGATGTTCTATGTTGTGATGTTCTATCGCATGTTCCGGATGTCCGCCATCAGTTGCTGATATCCACTCTTGAAACTTGACGCAGATCTCGGCACTTAGAGGATCACTTACAAACTTAGAGGATCACTTACAAACTTAGAGGATCACTTACAAACTTAGAGGATCACTTACAAACTTAGAGGATCACTTACAAACTTAGATGATCACTTACAAACTTAGAGGATCACTTACAAACTTAGAGGATCACTTACAAACTTAGAGGATCACTTACAAACTTAGAGGATCACTTACAAACTTAGAGGATCACTTACAAACTTAGAGGATCACTTACAAACTGACAATTTTATGTCCTTGTTTACTAACCAGCTGTAGAAAAAACAACTTTGGGAGCCGATACATCGCTAGTCAAGTAGATGGTTACATCGCTAGTCAAGTAGATGGTTACATCGCTAGTCAAGTAGATGGTCATAAAATATGTGTGGCTGACATTTGCACTCAAACCCTGGTCCACTAAAACACAAATCTAATCAATTACAATTTGTTATTGAAATAAACTGAATTTCTTTTTTAGAAATTAGACTGTTTAGTTTTAAACACGATTTTTTTTAAAATTAAGGGAGTTAATAAGCAAAGCCTTGATAAAATAAATGTTTTCCCAGTTATCTCGCTTTGTACTTTCTTAGTGTCTAGACGTGGCCATTTTTGTTTTTGATTTTTTTTTTTAAATATTGGACATAGTGTACGCACGGCTAAAGTGTACGCACGGCTAGAGTGTACGCACGGACACAATCTACGCACGGACAAAGTGTACGCACGGCTAGAGTGTACACACGGACACAATGTACGCACGGCTAGAGGTCCATAAACTAGTGAGTAGCACACACAATCAGCAAGGTGTGAGTCACGTCTGACTGGCGTTTAGAGCCAGCCTCACGTTAAAAAGCCATCAATTTGTTCTTGCCCTCGTCTTCTCTAGGCTTTTCATTTCTCCCATGGCGGGGAGTGGCACTAGGCACTTACCTGGCGGCTCAAGAACCTGCTAACTTGATACCTGGTCCCAGGTAATCAACTTCATCTCAGCCGGTTATCTAAACCTTAACCAATCGTTACGTCAGCAGAGTTCAAAAAGTGGCAGCACTTGAAAAAACAAAGTTCGTGGACTCTTTACATTCAAAATATAGTAGGATAGTCTCAAGTTTTTATATATATATATATATATATATATATATATATATATATATATATATATATATATATATATATATATATATATATATATATACGAAGACCAAGACATCTTGTAGCAAGCCCTTATTTATATTCAATGTTGTTTGGGTCATGTCTACCGGATGCCTTACGGCCGAATCCCAAAAGACATCCTTTGCGGGGATCTTACCAAGGGTATGAGACCCAAGGGCACAAGACCCAAGGGGCAGCGCTGCTTAATTTGAGAGGTGTCAATAAACGAGAGGCAAACAGACATAAACGATAGGCAAACAGACATAAACGTACATGTGGGAGCAGCTGGCCAAAGACAGAACCTATTGGAGACAGGTCTTGGTGACCAGTACCCTCAAAGCCGAAGGAAATTGGGCAGTGGTAACCTTACAGACTGAGAGAAGAAAATATCTGCACAAATTGTACCAATCACAATGACCTGCAATTGCTGGAGATTGCCATTCTAATATTGGTGTCAGCAGCCACAACAGAGCCTGCTCTCAAAGAAAAGAAAATCTCAAATCATAGGCTCCTTGCGAGAATTGGCCATCAAAGTGGCCGTAAATATAAAATAAATAAACCGGGAGTTATTTCCCCTAAACTTTCTCGAATATCCTTATATAACACTACGGGGATGGCACCTCGGGATATAGTCATGATTTTTAATCAATTTTTAATTACTTAAACTTTTTTGTTTTCATTTTCAGTGATTAAATGTACACAAGTAAATTGTTTTTACCTGTTTTTTGTTAATTTGTTGTTTTTTTTTTGCTTCGTTGCCGAAAATACTAAGAACATCACATCCATCTCATTTTTAGTAAAGTCCAACAAAAAAACAAAAAGATTTTTATAACAATTTTTATTTTAGTAACACCGTGTATGATTTTAAAAATATTTAATGGGCCTTGAGCATAAGGCAGATACAAGAACATAGCGGGCATAATGGCAGATACAAGAATATAGCGGGCATAATGGCAGATACAAGAATATAGCGGGCATAATGGCAGATACAAGAACATAGCGGGCATAATGGCAGATACAAGAATATAGCGGGCATAATGGCAGATACAAGAATATAGCGGGCATAATGGCAGATACAAGAATATAGCGGGCATAATGGCAGATACAAGAATATAGCGGGCATAATGGCAGATACAAGAATATAGCGGGCATAATGGCAGATACAAGAATATAGCGGGCATAATGGCAGATACAAGAATATAGCGGGCATAATGGCAGATACATGCCCGTGTGTTGTGGTCTAAAACCGTGCTTGACCAGAGCTAATTCCAGGCTTGTTACGCCGAGCCCCCCCCCCCCCCCCCTTCACCCTAATTATCCCCCTTAATTTCACGTCATCAATACCTGGGTAACTACATGTGGATTATCTCCCCTTGTCAAGTGACATTTTCCGCCCGAGATTTGTCCCGCTCGAGTTATCTCCCGCTGGCCCATTGAGCCGTCTGCTGGCCCAATGAGCCGTCTGCTGGCCGGGAACTTTCCCGCCACATTTCGCCGTCTGCCACCAGCTAGGAACGGGACTTCCCGTAAGTCTATTTATATCCGGCGCCATCTTGAAGGCCAGCAATGGCGATAAGATCCGGTTCACGACGAGCCGACCTTTCGAGACATTCACAGGACGTTTTGTTTTTATTGGAGGTAGACAAAATGTCCATAAAATGTCAAGCCGAATCTGGCCAGTTTTGTTTATAGAACCAGCTCGCGTGGTTGACTTGCCATATTGGATTGTTTGAAATGCGCACTGTGGGGGGGGGGGGGGGGGGGTGTCAGGCGGCATTTCAAGACACAAGACACAAAACACAGACACATACGCAAGACGAGACACAAAACATGAGACACAAGCCACACTCAAGACCCGAGACAAAAAATACGAGACAGACACAAGACACTCAAACCACGAGACACATTATACAAGACACAAGACTGAGTGTTCAAGACATATTGAAACACTTGAAGCCACCAGCTGATGAGCTGGTTCAACGACCTCCCGGCTGCCTTAATCCCCGACTTAATGAGGACATGGATCCATCCATTAATCCACGGATTATAAAAGTTCTATTTCTGGATACTTCACCAGACTTGTGTCCGGCACTCGAGCCTGAAGTTTAAGAAAATGTCAGAACGGTTTAAACCTAGAGGTTTAAATTTACATGTTTAAATTTTGAGGTTTAAACCTGGAGGTTTAAATTTGGAGGTTTTAATTTGGAGGTTTTAATTTGGAGGTTTTAATTTGGAGGTTTAAGTTTGGAGGCTAAAATTTGGAGGTTTAATTTGGAGGTTTAAATTTGGAGGTTTAAATTAGGAGGTTTAAATTTGGAGGTTTAAGTTTGGAGGCTTAAATTTGGAGGTTTAATTTGGAGGTTTAAATTTGGAGGTTTAAATTAGGAGGTTTAAATTTGGAGGTTTAAATTTGGAGGTTTTAATTTGGAGGTTTAAACTTGCAGGTACCGATGTGATGTGCGAGGAGGTATCATTTGATGTGTGTGGTAGGCATACATTAGATGTATGATAGTGTGGCAGTGTTGTAGTGTGGTAGTGGGACAGACATCTGATGTGTGGTAGTGTTGTAGTGTGGTAGTGTAGTAGTGTGGTAGTGTTGTAGTGTGGTAGTGTGGCAGTGTAGTAGTTTGGCAGTGTGGTTGTTTGGCAGTGTGGTAGTTTGGCAGTGTGGCAGTGTGGTAGTGTAGTGGTGAGGTAGTGTGGCAGTGTGGTAGCGTGGTAGTGTGGTTGTGTGGTAGTGTGGCTGACATCTGATGTGTGGCAGTGTGGTAGTGTGGTAGTGTGGTAGTGTGGTAGTGTAGTAGTGTAGTAGTGTGGTGGTGTGAGTGTGGTGGTGTGAGTGTGGTGGTGTGAGTGTGGTGGTGTGGCAGTGTTGTGGTGTGGTAGTGTGGTAGTGTGGTGGTGTGGTAGTGTGGCAGTGTGGTAGTGTGGCAGTGTGGTAGTGTGGTAGTGTGGCTGACATCTTATGTGTGGCAGTGTGGTAGTGTGATGGTGTGGTAGTGTGGTAGTGTGGTAGTGTGGCTGACATCTGATGTGTGGCAGTGTTGTAGTGTGGTAGTGTGATGGTGTGGTAGTGCGGTGGTGTGAGTGTGGTAGTGTGGTAGTGTGATTTTGGTAGTGTGGTAGTGTGGTGGTGTGGTAGTGTGGTAGTGTTGTGGTGTGGCAGTGTGGTAGTGTGGTAGTGTGGTGGTGTGGTAGTGTGGTGGTGTGAGTGTGGTAGTGTGGTAGTGTGAGTGTGGTAGTGTGGCAGTGTGGTAGTGTGGCAGTGTGGTAGTGTGGCAGTGTGGTAGTGTGGTAGTGTGGCAGACATCTTATGTGTGGCAGTGTGGTAGTGTGATGGTGTGGTAGTGTGGTAGTGTAGTAGTGTGGTAGTGTGGTGGTGTGAGTGTGGTGGTGTGAGTGTGGTGGTGTGAGTGTGGTGGTGTGGCAGTGTTGTAGTGTGGTGGTGTGGTAGTGTGGTAGTGTGGTGGTGTGGTAGTGTGGCAGTGTGGTAGTGTGGCAGTGTGGTAGTGTGGTAGTGTGGCTGACATCTTATGTGTGGCAGTGTGGTAGTGTGATGGTGTGGTAGTGTGGTAGTGTGGTAGTGTAGCTGACATCTGATGTGTGGCAGTGTTGTAGTGTGGTAGTGTGATGGTGTGGTAGTGCGGTGGTGTGAGTGTGGTAGTGTGGTAGTGTGATTTTGGTAGTGTGGTAGTGTGGTGGTGTGGTAGTGTGGTAGTGTTGTGGTGTGGCAGTGTGGTAGTGTGGTAGTGTGGTGGTGTGGTAGTGTGGTGGTGTGAGTGTGGTAGTGTGCTAGTGTGAGTGTGGTAGTGTGGCAGTGTGGTAGTGTGGTAGTGTGGTGGTGTGAGTGTGGTGGTGTGGTAGTGTGGTAGTGTGGTGGTGTGAATGTGGTAGTGGGTAGTGTGGTAGTGTGGTGGTGTGAGTGTGGTGGTGTGAGTGTGGTGGTGTGGCAGTGTGGTAGTGTGGTGGTGTGGTAGTGCGGTAGTGTGACAGTGTGGTAGTGTGGCAGTGTGGTAGTTTGGCAGTGTGGTAGTGTGGTAGTGTGGAGGTGTGACTGTGGTGGTGTGGTAGTGTGGTAATGTGGTGGTGTGAATGTGGTAGTGTGGTAGTGTGGTAGTGTGGCAGTGTGGTAGTGTGGTAGTGTGGCAGTGTGGTAGTGTGGTGGTGTGGTAGTGCGGTAGTGTGACAG
The DNA here is from genome assembly GCF_028476545.2 of Physella acuta. Lineage (NCBI taxonomy): Eukaryota > Metazoa > Mollusca > Gastropoda > Physidae > Physella > Physella acuta. The sequence continues at coordinate 615,862 of NW_026731794.1, forward strand.
TGTGGTAGTGTGGCAGTGTGGTAGTTTGGCAGTGTGGTAGTGTGGTAGTGTGGTGGTGTGACTGTGGTGGTGTGGTAGTGTGGTAATGTGGTGGTGTGAATGTGGTCGTGTGGTAGTGTGGTAGTGTGGCAGTGTGGTAGTGTGGTAGTGTGGCAGTGTGGCAGTGTGGTAGTGTGGTAGTGTGGCAGTGTGGTAGTGTGGTAGTGTAGTAGTGTGACAGTGTGGTAGTATTGTAGTGTGGCAGTGTGGTAGTGTGGTAGTGTGGTAGTGTGGTAGTGTAGTAGTGTGACAGTGTGGTAGTATTGTAGTGTGGCAGTGTGGTAGTGTGGTAGTGTGGTAGTGTAGTAGTGTGACAGTGTGGTAGTATTGTAGTGTGGCAGTGTGGCAGTGTGGTAGTGTGGTAGTGTGGTAGTGTAGTAGTGTGACAGTGTGGTAGTATTGTAGTGTGGCAGTGTGGTAGTGTGATAGTGTGGTAGTATGGTAGTGTAGTAGTGTGACAGTGTGGTAGTATTGTAGTGTGGCTGACACGACTCGACCAACAAAGCCTATGGAGAAATGACAACCGACAGCCTAAGCTCTCAGCACTGTTGTCTGACAACTTTAGCTCCACCAGTCACGTGGTGTCCTCTAAGCTCTGAGCTCACGTCAAAGTGGCGTTAGGGAGGAGAGCAGTGAGAGGGGAGGGGGCTAGACGAGTAAGTGGGGGGGGGGCATCGATGACGTCATCCAGACCGAGGTGATTGTGTGATGACGTCATCGTGTGGTAATTAGCGCTCGTGTAATTACACGTGTGTCTGTCGGCTCGATGATGTAATCAATAGGCCAGATCAGCATCGATTACATTGTTGAGAGGGGGGTGATGGGGAGGGGGTGGTAAGGGTGGGGAGGGGATGGGGGTAAGGGTGGGGAGGGGATGGGATGGGGGTAAGGGTGGGGAGGGGATGGGATGGGGGTAAGGGTGGGTAGTGGGGCATAACTGACTCGACCAGGAGCAAGTGATCCACCTTTAAGCAACAAAGGGAAGTTATCCACCCTCTAGCAACTAAGGTAAGTAATCCAGTCTGTTTATTGACATCATTACATACCGGATGCTATAATAAGTAGCCAGTTGTTCCCCTTTAATCTCCCATCAAATAAACAGAAATATTTTTAGCACATGCGAGCGCCGTGAGTGTAAACAATGAAACAGCTGATTGAGTAACTTGAGCTGACTCAGGAGATATTGTTGACCGGACCCCGCTGTCAGTGATTCTATACACTCACACAGTACTCGCAACACACAGACACACACAATAGACTTACACAACGAGCTAGTGAGTTAAACAGGCAGAAATGAGCTTAGATTGTGGAGCTATCCACTCATGTTTCTATAGACCCCCCCCTCCCCACCCCTCCCCCTCCACTTCAGTTATTTTGATCTCCCTCCCCACCCCTCCCCCTCCCCACCAGGCACACACCTGTGGCTCACCTGTTGGAGGTGAGTACAGGTTTCATTGGCAGCTCACTCAACACAACACGTAGGCGCACTAGAACCCCACACCTACCTCAAACCACAACCCCCACACCTCCCCCACACCACAACCCCCACACCTACCTCACACCACAACCCCACACCTACCTCACACCACAACCCCACACCTACCTCACACCACAACCCCACACCTACCCCACACCACAACCCCACACCTACCTCACACCACAACCCCCACACCTACCTCACACCACAACCCCACACCTACCTCACACCACAACCCCCACACCTACCTCACACCACAACCCCCACACCTACCCCACACCTACCTCACACCACAACCCCACACCTACCTCACACCACAACCCCCACACCACCACCACACACCTACCCCACCCCACCACCACACACGTACCCCACACCCCCACCCCACACCCCCTATCCCAACACCACACCTACCCCACACCTCCCCCCACACCACCACCACACACCTACCTCTCCTAAGCCTGTGAGACAATGCGTCAATTCATTGAGCCGGACAAGAGTCACGTGTCATAAATACCTGTCCCAGAATGCAGCGAGGTGTGTGAGGGTGTGTGGGTGTGTGAGTATGTGGGTGTGTGGGTGTGTGAGTACACACGTGTTGTCGACGTCATCCCACTGGCCAGATAAATTTACTCCAGCAAATTCCAGACAAGAGAGTCTTTCAGGCATTCCATGGGGGAGGGAGTGCGTTAGACGTGCAGATGATAGTGCTTTAGTCTAGATGTGCACCCGATTGTGCTTTAGTCTAGATGTGCACCAGAATGTGCTTTAGTCTAGATGTGCACCCGATTGTGCTTTAGTCTAGATGTGCACCAGAATGTGCTTTAGTCTAGATGTGCACCCGATGGTGCTTCGGATGTGCACTCGATTGTGCTTTAGACGTGCACCCGATGGTGCTTTAGTCTAGATGTGCACCCGATGGTGCTTTAGTCTAGATGTGCACCCGATGGTGCTTTAGTCTAGATCTGCACCCGATGGTGCTTTAGTCTAGATGTGCACCCGATGGTGCTTTAGTCTAGATGTGCACCCGATGGTGCTTTAGTCTAGATGTGCACCCGATGGTGCATTAGTCTAGATGTGCACCTGATACTGGTGCTGAAGGGAGCGTGTGATCTATCGGTGCTACATCTTGGAGGGTGCTTGTGGGTGGGGGTGGGGGTGGAGTTTGGGACAGCCTGATTTATTGGGGCGAGTTTGTCATTTTAATGCCTGGTGGGGGGGGGGGGTGGTGGCACTTTATTTTATTCAGACGTGTGCAGTGCTGTACGGACTTAATGTAAGCTCGTGTACACATTCTACACATGTGTACACACATGCATGTTTTTTCAATGTGGCCGTGTTCACACACAACGATCAACTAAACACACTGTGTCGCCGTGTACACAAAAGCTACATGTGTACACACTGTGTTACATGTGTACACACTGTGTTACATGTGTACACACTGTGTTACATGTGTACACACTGTGCTGTAAGTGTCCACTTTTGACACACGCCTGTCAAGTGGCGCTGACCTAATTATCCACCGGCCACGTGACGCATCATGCACGTGCACGATCTAATGACGTCATTGTGTCAACTGTCTGTGTGTCATGTACTCACGATCTAAAGACACGCTGTCAGAATTGTTAAAACACCAACACAGCTACTTGATCTGATGTGGCTTACACGTGTGGGGTGGAACGGTTCTAGAACTGACCAATGGATCAGTTTTAGAACTGCCCAATGAAACTAGAAATGCCCAAATGAAACAAGAACTGCCCAAATGAAACAAGAACTGCCCAATGAAACTAGAAATGCCCAAATGAAACAAGAACTGCCCAAATGAAACAAGAACTGACCAATGAAACGGTTCTAGAACTGCCCACTGTAAACATTGACAGACGCGAACAGGTAGGTTCGAGTCGTCTGCCAGCAGTGATGACGTAACGGGGTAGATCACCTGCACCCTGCAGACGCCGATGTTGATACACACAGACCAGGCCCTTCACCGTCGGCTGCTCAGTGCGGTACGTCAGCCGCGAACCTGACGGCACTATCCCGCCAGTCGAGCAAGTCGTGTGTTAGAATCACCCTATGGGTAGCGCCGGGCTAGATTTGAAACTTTTCAAATTAGTGAGCTCCTCTCAAGTGCTTTAATCACACGCAGCAGTGTGAGGGTGATGCACTCTCTCAACATCCGGTCAACCGTTCTATTCTCGTCTGCTCCGGTCTGTGTCGACGTTTGCTGGTTGTGAATTCACTTCCGTGTAACAGCAGCACGCGACAAGCAGAAGTCAGAGTTTGATGTGTGAGTCGACCTCTCCACGACCTCAAGGTAAATCTTTTGTTTACATTTGTGTTTGGTCCAGCTCGACTGGTTGAATGGTCGATTGGTTGAATGGTCGATTGGTTAAGTGCTCATTAGAGGCGGCCTAGTTCGACCAGTCGGGTTCGACCTTTATTGTTGACATGGATTAAAACTGTGCTTGTTCTAGATGTTGCCATCATAGCGACAGTCAAAAAAATATATTTAAAAAAAACACTTCAGCCTGGAAATAATGCAGAAAGTATATATTTTTAGAATCAATGTTATACAGGAAAATAATTTTTTTGTTGAGTTTACGGCTACATTTCTATTTACTGTCATCAACCTTAAGTAATGAGTGCTTGTACGTCAAATTTTGATTGGCTGTACAGGGACTCCGCGATCGAAACCCTACTCCATGGCAATGTGTTCTCACGACTTAGCCGATAGGTTTTTAAACACAATTAATTTAAAAACATATGACTTAGTTCTGCCATTTCTGTTCACATTTTCTGCGATAAAAATGTAAACAATTTTTGAGAAATGTGTTTAGTTTCCGAAAATACTAAAACATCAAATACATCGAATCTTCTTCAAAGTTCGACGAAAATGAAACGGTCGGATTTTTATAACCGTATTTATTTTAATAACGTCGCACCAGATTATAAAAATATATTTTGATACCATCTCGAGGCTATCACCAGCCGGCTCCATTGGTCAAACGGTCGAACAGTCAATTGATGGAAGTCGATGAGTTGAAAACAAACGACACTCAAGTGTTTTGAAACAAGATGTATCAGCAGTGACTGACCTGATTTTGGCGGCAACTCTAGCAGATGTCAGCTTTCTAACTTTACTTTGCTTGTTTTTCTTTCCAATTTGAAAACGTAACTTCCGGTCATTTGAGTTTAAAATGTAAACATCCGGTCACGTGCAGCAAGCAGCTCGAGCGTCCAGTGATGTAAGACGGATGTTGATTGGTTCTCGCTAGATGTGTGAAAGTGACGTCACAACCAAACAATCTTGTTCTAAATACAATTTCATCGACAGAAATATAGGCCTACTCGTTATACACTTATTATAAACGCATTATATACTCATTAAATACTCATTAAATACTCATTATGATGAAGTTAAAAAATATCCGAGATATAGCAGGGGGGGGGGGCGAGGGGGAAGTAAACTGATGCTTCAAGCACCTAGCTAAGTTCAAAACGTAAATTGTATGTGCATTTTGTATGTGTATGTGATTGTGTGTGTATTTGTGTATGTGTTTTTGTATGTGTATATGCGTATGTGTTTGTCTGTGAAAGTGTGAACATGACGTCAATGTGCTAAAACGTCAAGGTTGACATCACGTGATGTCAATCACAAGCCACGTGACACAACCCACGGCGTGACACAACCCTTGAAATCGTGACAACGTGACCGGTTACACAGGACATCGATCTCAGCTGATTGGCTATTAAAATAATCGATTGCTATTGTCGCTGATTGGTCACGTTTTTCTTGACATGCGCTGTCAATTAGACATAATTAAGGTTGACCTAACAGTCAGTTAGATATATATATATATATATATATATATATATATATATATATATATATATATATATATATATATATATATATATATATATATATGTATATATATATATATATGCATGCATTAAGAGTTTAAAGATCAAGTGCATGCTAACCTTCCATATATTTAATTATAACCGCAATCAAGAGCTAGAGAAACCGTATGAGACAGCAGACGAGGATCAGACGACCAAGTTGAAAAGCGCGACTTTGTGAAGTTGGCGGTAAATCAGGTTTCAACTTTTTCCTTTTGGACGTCACGTGACCAGTTTTTGTAAGAGACAACCAAAAGATTGAAATTAGTGAAAGACTAATTTAAAACAGGAGGTAGGAAATTAAAAAAAAAAAGGTCAAATTTTTCCGTCCTGCGTGGCGGGAAGGTTTTAATCAAATGTATTCTGGGAGATGTTACTATTTTTAGATCGTCAATTGTTCTCAAGGTAAGACACCGTCACGAACTCTACAGGGGAGATAACAAATACAGGAGAATGTAGACGTTTGCGTTTTCTAAACACGATCATTAACCCAGGATCGATCGTTAAAACAGTAAGGGAATTGGGGGGGGGGGGGGGGCTGGGGAGGGGAGGGGGGGGCTGGAAGTATGGATGGTGGGGAGTACAGTAGAAGTGAGAACGGTGTGTATGGGGTGGGAATGGGTGGATGTTAAACATTAGGATACAGTATGTTACACCATAGGATACCGAATGTTACATAATAGGATACCGAATGTTACATAATAGGATACCGAATGTTACACCATAGGATACAGAATGTTACATGATAGGATACCGAATGTTACACCATAGGATACCAAATGTTACACAAAAGAATACCGAATGTTACACAAAAGAATACCGAATGTTACACCATAGGATACCGAATGTTACACAAAAGAATACCGAATGTTACACAAAAGAATACCGAATGTTACACAAAAGGATACTGAATGTTACATGGTATGGTAACCTGTGATACAGCTGTTACATGAATTTTACATGATAGAACAGCCAGACGTCTTGTGTCTAACTGATGGAACAGCCATCGAATGTTTGAGACTTAAGAGTTTTGGGTAGGCGTGAGCGAGAACTATTTAGCGAGGGGGGGGGGGTGGAGGGATTGTAGGGACGGATTGTGAGTAGCTTTGGGGGACAGAGACAGATGGCCACTGGTCAAGTGTTTTTGGCTGGCGTTAAGCTGGTGTGGTCAAGCATTCATGTAATTTAACTTAAATACGCAGAGCTTGAGATAACGCTCGAATGACAAGGTGGCCAATAGTTTGACTGTATGACAAGTTGGCCAATAATTTGACTGGACAAGTTGGCCAATAGTTTGACTGTATGACAAGTTGGCCAATAGTTTGACTGTATGACAAGTTGGCCAATAGTTTGACTGTATGACAAGTTGGCCAATAGTTTGACTGGACAAGTTGGCCAATAGTTTGACTGGACAAGTTGGCCATTAGTTTGACTGGACAAGCTGGCCAATAGTTTGACTGTATGACAAGTTGGCCAATAGTTTGACTGGACAAGTTGGCCAATAGTTTGACTGTATGACAAGCTGGCCAGTAGTTTGACTGTATGACAAGTTGGCCAGTAGTTTGACTGTACGACAAGCTGGCCAATAGTTTGACTGTATGACAAGCTGGCCAATAATTTGACTGTATGACAAGCTGGCCAATAGTTTGACTGTATGACAAGTTGGCCAATAGTTTGACTGTATGACAAGTTGGCCAATAGTTTGACTGGACAAGCTGGCCAATAGTTTGACTGTATGACAAGTTGGCCAATAGTTTGACTGGACAAGTTGGCCAATAGTTTGACTGTATGACAAGTTGGCCAATAGTTTGACTGTATGACAAGTTGGCCAATAGTTTGACTGTATGACAAGTTGGCCAATAGTTTGACTGGACAAGTTGGCCAATAGTTTGACTGGACAAGTTGGCCAATAGTTTGACTGGACAAGCTGGCCAATAGTTTGACTGTATGACAAGCTGGCCAATAGTTTGACTGTATGACAAGCTGGCCAGTAGTTTGACTGTATGACAAGCTGGCCAATAGTTTGACTGTATGACAAGCTGGCCAATAGTTTGACTGTAGCGCCACCTAACGCCGGCCGTATCCCACGAACTGCTGGGGCAGAGAGTAGAGCGAGACAAAGGCTGACGACAGTCTGTCAAAGTTGTACAGGCTATACCTGTCAACTGATTTACCTTCATCTAGCAGGTGACGCGGCGGGAGAGACGGGGTGGGGGATGACAACCCGGGTGTCCCGCGTCACGCGAGTGGAGGTGGGGGTGGGGGGGGGGGGTAGGGTTACAATCAAACTGTGGTATGGAACAGTTGCTCCCACGTTTGATTGATTTCTGACGGCTGGCTTACATACAGGTGAGTTGGACGGCTTGCTTACATACAGGTGAGTTGTTGATGGCTTGCTTACATACAGGTGAGTTGTTGATGGCTTGCTTACATACAGGTGAGTTGGACGGCTGGCTTACATACAGGTAAGTTGTTGATGGGTTGCTTACATACAGGTGAGTTGTTGAAAGCTTGCTTACATAGAGGTGAGTTGTTGATGGCTGGCTTACATACAGGTGAGTTGTGTAATGGCTTGCTTACATACAGGTGAGTTGTTAATGGCTTGCTTACATACAGGTGAGTTGTTAATGGCTGATTACATACAGGTGAGTTGTTAACAGCTTGCTTACATAAAGGTGAGTTTTTGAAAGCTTGCTTACATAGAGGTGAGTTGTTAATGGCTGATTACATACAGATGAGTTCTTGATGGCTTGCTTACATATATGACAGTTGTGTAATGGCTTGCTTACATACAGGTATGTAATGAATTCCTTGAGTTTCACTAACGGATACTCGTGTTCTCCATCACTGACCACACAGTCAAATAAAAAGTGGGATGACCAAATAATGGACGGCCAACACCGAGACTGGACGGCCAACTCCAAGAATGGACGGCTGAAGTGGACAGAAGTTGTCGTCTGATTGCAAGCGTTTGTTTTTTTTTTACACCGGGCGGCACCGTTTAATTATTGACTCAAGTTTGAAGTGTTTTCTTTTAGCCGGACTTTATTTACGTTTTAGATCGAAATTTCATTGAGTTTAAAAAAAAAAAGTAATGAAATCTCAAGCTAAAATTTCACTCCAATACACACATAGAAATCACGTCGGTGTAATGTTTTGTATTATTATTTAGTTACGTTATAGGGGGCGGGAAAGGGAGTTTACCAGACGTACGTTCTGGTGGGGGGGGGGAGGGGGTGTATGTTATCTCACGGGCCGTTGTGAGTGCGTATATGTCGAAGATGATCGGCAACCCATCAGTCCTCGCTACAATTGTTTCTAATAATAGCTCAGGCTATGCTTCAATATAAACATTCTTTTCAATCACGTGACATAGTTTTGTTAATAAGCGACCTCGAGTGAGTTGTTATGGTGTGACACACGGATGTGTGTAGTCAGCGAGCGTACGGTGAGTTGTGTTCACGTCTAGACACTGGTGAGTTGTTTTGTCAGGCTGGTGTGTTTGATTTGATTTCTTTACACCTAGCTGTCATTTTATCGGGGAACAGGCGAGTAGAAACTCGACAATCTAGCAGGTGCTAGAGTAGTTAGGTCATCAAGTCGTGATACATGGATTATTTTATTCTTTCAGAACCAGACATGTTTTAGAAAGTTTCGTTGAAAATTATGTAATCAAGAGTCAATATCTGTTTAAAAAAATGTGATAGAAAATTATGTGATACAGAATGTGATAGAAAATTATGTGATACAGAATGTGATAGAAAATTATGTGATACAGAATGTGATACAAGCGTGTTCTTTGTTCTAAACAGATACTGGGTTCTAAGTGTCTGACCTTCAAACAGGCACCAGATGTCTCATCAAAAGCTGACCTTGACCTAGCTCAGTTACCGTCCTACACACGTGACGTCACTGATCATGTCACGGAGGATCTATTCCGGCACTTACCGGCTCCAGGAGGAGTCCTCTAGCCGTCCGGCTCTGAGCGCCGCATCCCCCATCCGGTCTCTCCTGGAGTCCACAACTAGGGCGTCTTTAAGTGCCGGCCCCATGCTGGGCGTGAGCGGGGCGCTGGATCCCCCCAGGTGTGGGCGCCCGTCTTCCGAGAGCCTGTACTGCCGGCCGGAGTACGGCACCACGAGCCGGTCGTCTGACGTCATCTGCAGCCAGTACACGTCGGCGTCCCGACACGACTGGAAGGTCCACCTGCCGGGCCGGCACATCCTGCATCACGACGTCGACACGCTGCCGGAAGACGTCGGGAAGAGGGCGACGCTCAAGGACGACACGGACTCTCCCCCCACCACGACATGCGGCCGGCGGATCCGGCACCGATCCAAGCACGTTGACCTCTCGCCTGAAGACCCGGGATCTAAATCCGAGGGGGGCGTCAAGTCTGAAGAAAAAACGTCCGGGTGGCGGGCCAAGCTCGGACTTCATTCATCGAAAGATGACGTCAATAGTGACGTCAGTGTGCGGCGTCATCAGGATCCAGCGTCGGAGGTGACGCAAGAAGATTCGATACTTAGTACCAGCAAGGAATCGAGTCGGATGGGTAATCGAGAAGACAGCGGTATCCTCGACTGCGATATCTCGCATAGGTCATCTGATACCACACCGGAAGACGAGGAGCCGAGAGGTCAAGGTGAGGATCCGGCAGGTCAAGGTGAACCACCGAAAGCGCGGGAAAAGCGCATGTACCAGAAAAACAGCAAATTGGATAGTAGTGGCGTCAGGGAAAAGGTGGTCTACAGGAGGAGGCGGTCATCAGCTGACCACTTGCAAGAGGACTCGGTAAGTCCATTTTCTGTCTTCTGTCTCAAAACTGTCCGGGGGGGGGGAAGGGGTGGTGGCTTTTGTTCCTTTCCAGGGTTGCTTCCAGACATTTTATCCGGGGTCACGGAGTGCACTTAAAATGTCGGGGCAGGTTGGACAGATACTGGTGTAAGTATAGATTTCTACATAATGTATAAACATTTTGTTTTGGATGATTATAGATACCGGTGTCCGATAATGGAATCTTCTTTTTAAAAAGGGGGTGTTGGGTTGTTAGTAGTATTGTAATCTCGACTAATTTTATGGTAAGAAAAATTAGGGTTAGGCTATGGTTGGACCAGGGTTAGGGTTAGGGACAGCGTTAGCATTGACATGAGCCAGCCATGTGTGTATTTAGTTAACTACCATTAACCTAACACCCTTTTTTGAAAGAAGATTCCACCGGTGTAAACATTCTCCCAAATGTCATTTATCCTTGGTGGAGAGGGGCGACACCAAAAGTTACCGTACGGGCGACACCAAAAGTTACCGTACGGGCGACACCAAAAGTTACCGTACGGGCGACACCAAAAGTTACCGTACAGGCGACACCAAAAGTTACCGTACAGGCGACACCAAAAGTTGCAGGTGACACCAAAAGTTACCGTACGGGCGACACCAAAAGTTACCGTACGGGCGACACCAAAAGTTACCGTACAGGCGACACCAAAAGTTACCGTACGGGCGACACCAAAAGTTACCGTACGGGCGACACCAAAAGTTACCGTACGGGCGACACCAAAAGTTACCGTACAGGCGACACCAAAAGTTACAGGGTGACACCAAAAGTTACAGGGTGACACCAAAAGTTGCCGTACGCGACACCAAAAGTTACAGGGTGACACCAAAAGTTACCGTACGGGCGACACCAAAAGTTACCGTACGGGCGACACCAAAAGTTACCGTACAGGCGACACAACTGATTTAGAGATAAAATTCTATGCTATCAAATGGATGAAGAAAAGCGATAACATACGGAGGACAAAAACAAATTTGCTCCAACCATCCGCGTGTGAGCACATTTTCTTACCACAGCCAATGGCCCCACTCCCTCCCATCGACATCCCACCACCCTCTCATCCACGCCCTATCCCCCTCCCAGTTCGTAATCCCATCTAATACAGGATACAGTTCAGCCCCCCCCCCCCCTATACACGCCGCTCATCAAAACACATTTGGGTAATCTGCGAAATCTCGAGACTCTAAGCTGTTACTATAAATAGACGGTCTACTCAATGCTCTTCGATCCGAAACAAATTCCTCCAATCAGGAGCTATCCTTACCCCGTCGTGAGCTATTTTTAGCAACATCTTTTACTTCCGATCTGTCCCCCATCCAGTGCTGTGCGCAGTCAGGGGAGATAATGGTATACATGAGGAATTTTTTACGCCAGATACATGAGAATAATCTCATATTTCAGACAACTTTCCTCGGGTTGAAAAAAATGGGTTCGACGCTAAAAAATGTGATTATTTTAACATACGTTATCATAATGACCAACAATACTTTGTAAATTTGTTTATTTAAAAAAAATGTAATTCGGTTGTTTTAAAAAGTATTTGGTATTTTAAAGGATTTGCTTTAAGTCAAAACGATGAGGTTTTGTTTAATGGAAGGTTTCTTTGACCAAACAAGTTTTTAATATAAAATCTGTGCACCTCGATTGTACTATATCCCGTGCTAGTGTTCTGCTTGTCATAAGCCATAAGTATACGTCATAGTCTGCTTGTGTCATATTGAAAATTTGCTCCCAAGGGGGGCGCCAAATTGAAAGTTTGTCCCCGGTCGCCGGGAAGGGTCGCTACGCCTCTGCTTGTGTCAAAAGCCATAGCTGGAAATGTGTCGGCACCTCTGGAGGTTCAGATGTAGGACGCGAGTCGGGTGGTCAGACCTTTGAGTGTCTGTTAGATCACGTGACGCCAGGTAACGTTTTCCAACCGTTTAGGCCTTGGGTTGATGGATAGCTGTAGACCACGTGACCCTGACAACCAATCACGTGATGTGCCGCTAGCCGGAAATTGTCTAGACGTAAAAGTTACATTTCACGAGGCCGTGTGTGATTGGTTGGAATTGATCAGGTGACCCTAACTCATAGTTTTACTAGCTTGTCCGTGGGGTCGTGTAGGGGGGGGGGTTGACCTGGGTGGGGGTGCTGATCACGATGATGGGTAGCTATTGAAATCGTGTTCTACTCACAATGGACGGCTTTTTTTTTTTTTTTTTTTTGTATAAAAAATGTGTGAGATCACATGTTGGTCAGTCGAATGTGCTGGTGGAGTCACCAGAAGCTCACCCTGGCTGGGCTATCTGTCAATCAATAGCTGCCCCCCCCCCCCCCAATTATAAGTCTGGAACCCTCGATATCCCCGGCCCAGGCGCCAAGCCCCGGGGCTATGAGAAGTGATGACGTCAAACCGAAAGATTGGGAACCTTTGGGTGACCTGGAGGAGAATCTGCGCATCGATCTTCCTGGCTGGTGGGGCAGTCGTCTCCCCTTGTTGGGGGGGGGGGTCAGTCGTCTCCCCTTGTTGGGGGGGGGGGGAGGGTCAGTCGTCTCCCCTTGTTGGGGGGGGGGGGGTCCAGTCGTCTACCCTTGTTTCTCATGTATAGGTTTTCAAACCTAACCTATAAAATCTGTTGTAAAATCAGTACAGTATCTAACTTTCGCTTGAATATGTGCTCGCGTGTGAGTGCATCTGTGTGTGTGTGAATGTCTATCAGTGTGTGTACGCGTGTGTACGTGTGAGTTTCTATTTTAAACAAATTAACGTCGTGATTGTGCTGACCTCAGTGTGTGACGTCACAGCTTCAGTCACAAATGTGATGTTTGTGATCGGTGACACTTTTGTGACATGTTTGATCTGCGTTGGACTTTTGACTTGTGAGAGTTCAAACGTAATCTGTCGAACATGCACTAGATGGGACCCCTGGCCTAGAACCTAAACATGGTGAGATGGGACCACTCGCCCAGAACCTAAACATGTACCAGATGGGACCACTCGCCCAGAACCTAAACATGGTGAGATGGGACCCCTGGCCCAGAACCTAAACATGGTGAGATGGGACCCCTGGCCCAGAACCTAAACATGCACCAGATGGGACCCCTGGCCCAGAACCTAAACATGCACCAGATGGGACCACTCGCCCAGAACCTAAACATGTACCAGATGGGACCACTCGCCCAGAACCTAAACATGGTGAGATGGGACCCCTGGCCCAGAACCTAAACATGGTGAGATGGGACCCCTGGCCCAGAACCTAAACATGTACCAGATGGGACCACTCGCCCAGAACCTAAACATGCACCAGATGGGACCCCTGGCCCAGAACCTAAACATGTACGAGATGGGACCCCTGGCCCAGAACCTAAACATGCACCAGATGGGACCCCTGGCCCAGAACCTAAACATGCACTAGATGGGACCCCTGGCCCAGAACCTAAACATGGTGAGATGGGACCACTCGCCCAGAACCTAAACATGGTGAGATGGGACCACTCGCCCAGAACCTAAACATGCACCAGATGGGACCACTCGCCCAGAACCTAAACATGCACTAGATGGGACCCCTGGCCCAGAACCTAAACATGGTGAGATGGGACCACTGACCCAGAACCTAAACATGGTGAGATGGGACCACTCGCCCAGAACCTAAACATGGTGAGATGGGACCACTCACCCAGAACCTAAACATGGTGAGATGGGACCACTCGCCCAGAACCTAAACATGGTGAGATGGGACCACTCACCCAGAACCTAAACATGGTAAGATGGGACCCCTGGCCCAGAACCTAAACATGGTGAGATGGGACCACTGGCCCAGAACCTAAACATGGTGAGATGGGACCCCTGGCCCAGAACCTAAACATGGTGAGATGGGACCCCTGGCCCAGAACCTAAACATGGTGAGATGGGACCCCTGGCCCAGAACCTAAACATGCACCAGATGGGACCCCTGGCCCAGAACCTAAACATGCACCAGATGGGACCACTCACCCAGAACCTAAACATGCACGAGATGGGACCCCTGGCCCAGAACCTAAACATTCACCAGATGGGACCCCTGGCCTAGAACCTAAACATGCACCAGAAGGGACCACTCGCCCAGAACCTAAACATGCACCAGATGGGACCCCTGGCCCAGAACCTAAACATGCACCAGATGGGACCCCTGGCCCAGAACCTAAACATGCACGAGATGGGACCACTCACCCAGAACCTAAACATGCACCAGATGGGACCCCTGGCCCAGAACCTAAACATGCACCAGATGGGACCCCTGGCCTAGAACCTAAACATGCACCAGAAGGGACCACTCGCCCAGAACCTAAACATGGTGAGATGGGACCCCTGGCCCAGAACCTAAACATGCACCAGATGGGACCACTCACCCAGAACCTAAACATGCACCAGATGGGACCCCTGGCCCAGAACCTAAACATGCACCAGATGGGACCCCTGGCCTAGAACCTAAACATGCACCAGAAGGGACCACTCGCCCAGAACCTAAACATGCACCAGATGGGACCCCTGGCCCAGAACCTAAACATTCACCAGATGGGACCCCTGGCCCAGAACCTAAACATGCACCAGAAGGGACCACTCGCCCAGAACCTAAACATGCACCAGATGGGACCCCTGGCCTAGAACCTAAACATGCACGAGATGGGACCCCTGGCCCAGAACCTAAACATTCACCAGATGGGACCCCTGGCCCAGAACCTAAACATGCACCAGAAGGGACCACTCGCCCAGAACCTAAACATGCACCAGATGGGACCCCTGGCCTAGAACCTAAACATGGTGAGATGGGACCCCTGGCCCAGAACCTAAACATGCACCAGATGGGACCACTGGCCTAGAACCTAAACATTCACCAGATGGGACCCCTGGCCTAGAACCTAAACATGGTGAGATGGGACCACTCGCCCAGAACCTAAACATGCACCAGATGGGACCCCTGGCCCAGAACCTAAACATGGTGAGATGGGACCACTCGCCCAGAACCTAAACATGCACCAGATGGGACCACTCGCCCAGAACCTAAACATGCACCAGATGGGACCCCTGGCCCAGAACCTAAACATGCACCAGATGGGACCACTGGCCTAGAACTCAAGACCACGTGTGTGTGTGTGTGCGCGCGCTTGTGATGCCCGAAATAGCTCATCGTGCTATAAATAGCATCGGTTGTCGAGTTTAATCATACCCTGTGGCTTTTCTGTATACACAGAGGGAGGGGAGGGAGGGCGGCGTGTTGGGAGGACGAAGAGAGTGGAGGGTGGGGATTTGAGCTGGGTGATGGCGGGTGGGGACGGACAAGGAATAAAATGTTCAGCGACACCCCCCCCTCATGTGAGTGGAAGGAAATGATATGCTAACAGTTTGGCTAAAGGCTAGAGGCTAAAGGCTAATGAAAAGAATAATGGATCTCGCAGCTTCTATCTTTTTATTCGTGGCTATTTCGGGACGTTTAATCACGTGACAAATAATGATAAGCACAGCTCACTCGTGGGCCTATTTTTAGACACAAAGTTGCTTAAATAAAAGTTTAGTAATGACATCAAGTTATAATCACAGGTCAGGGGTCAATTTCTAGCTAACTATCATAGGTTTCATATCAAGAAAGTTCCAACGTGCGTACCACAGTGAGACTGTATATACCACGGTGAGACTGTATATACCACAGTGAGACTGTATATACATCAGTGAGACTGTATATACCACGGTGAGACTGTATATACATCAGTGAGACTGTATATACATCAGTGAGACTGTATATACATCAGTGAGACTGTATATACATCAGTGAGACTATATACCACAGTGAGACTGTATATACATCAGTGAGACTGTATATACATCAGTGAGACTGTATATACCACAGTGAGACTGTATATACCACAGTGAGACTGTATATTCCACGGTGAGACTGTATATACCACGGTGAGACTATACACCACAGTGAGACTATATACCACAGTGAGACTGTACTATAGAGACCTTTCACCCGACCCAAATTACCTCGCAGTGTCCGTTTCCACCTCTATTAATTACTAAAGGTCAGTGGCCGTTGCTACAGGGGAGGTAATGAAGTATGAAGGTCAGTCAGCTGTTGGTCAAGGTAACACGTAGGTCACAGACGACAGTAACAACAGGTCGTCATGTACAGGTGTGTGAACACAGGGTGAGTCTCCCCTACGTAAACCCCGCTGACCATCTGTGGTCATTCAAGCGTGTGGGTTTCACGCCTGACCTGTCCCATCTAACACCTTAAGTTATGGTAATGGTCTGTGGTAATGGTCTGTGACGGAGCTGGTAATTCCATTTGGTTCCGTTTCACTCACAAGGTCATTCTGTTATGATGACCGAACTTTCAAGGTCATCTGAGTACAGTCGCAGTTATTTTTTTTTTGTTCCTTGGGTTTTCCCAGACTGTCCAATTTGGCAAATCGCCAAAATGACCAGTTTATGGCCAGATTTTTGTCTGGTCCATTGTCGGTCAGATTCTTTTTCCTGTCAGTATTACTCGTAGGCTTAGCGTTTCCCCTGACCCCCCCCCCCACGTGACTCCCTACACATGACCCCCCGCTCCACACAACCTCATCACGAACCCACCCAACCCAACTACCTCCACAAGACCCACTATTCGTGAAGCGTGCATCCCCATCATCAGTCTGTATTACCCCCCCCCCC
Organism: Physella acuta; assembly: GCF_028476545.2. Taxonomy (NCBI): domain Eukaryota; kingdom Metazoa; phylum Mollusca; class Gastropoda; family Physidae; genus Physella; species Physella acuta. The sequence continues at coordinate 632,794 of NW_026731794.1, forward strand.
CCCATCATCAGTCTGTATTACCCCCCCCTAGCCCCCCCCCCCCCCATCATCAGTCTGTATTAAATCCCCCCCTAGCCCCCCACCCCATCCACACCACCAGTCTGTATTAAACAGAACAATATTTTAATACCATCTCCCCATCCCCATCCCCCTCCCCCACCCCCACCAGTCTCCTCCCCAACAGATATCGAACATCCATCAATCTGCCAGATACCTGCAGCTCTGTCAGAGACAACTTCACATCACGCACGACATCCGTACATACTAGCACACATCACGCACGACATCCGTACATACGAGCACACTTCACATCACGCACGACATCCGTACATACGAGCACACTTCACATCACGCACGACATCCGTACATACGAGCACACTTCACATCACGCACGACATCCGTACATACTAGCACACGTTTCCGTGTACGGGTTGAGCTCAGCTAGACTCAATATGAGTAAGTGAAGTAATCAGGTACAACAAGGAGTAAGTCTGAAGTAATTAAGTACAACTAAAGTAATTGCCCACTGTCAAAATTTGTTCCAATAGAGCTTTCATGTGTGTTTTTGTTGATGTGTGGTGGACAACGCATTGAGGTGACATGGATGTGACATGGATGTGACATGGTGTTATGGAGATGACATATAATAGATGAATGATGCCTTGAATGATAAGAGACGACCTAAATGAGTGACGTCCCTAACTGATGAGTGACGCCTCTGTTAGACTCGCACTCCCCCCCCCATGTGACCCAACAGTTTATTCACCTGCAGCTCACCCCCCCCCCCCCATGGTAATTTAACTTTCTTCACTAAACAATCGAGTAGGTCATTAGGTGACATCACGTGATACATCACGTGACACGTGCCGTGACACACGACGTGACAGATGGCGTGACACTAAACGCTGTAGCTGGTGCTACAACGTGAAACGTGATGAAGCACCGACGCCACACTTGCTGCCTAAAGCAGACGTCAACATTATCTTGGTGCCACATCTACCTGACGTCATCTTGCGTAACGCCTGCATGCTGCATCTGCACGCGCCGGCGCCATGTTTAATAGGGTGACGTAACGAGCAGTGACGTCATGCGAGCAGCGATAACAAGTTTCTCGCAAAGAACTTCGCTATACCCAGGGCCCAACTTGAAAAGGTAAAGACGTCTCAACTTTGATTAAAAATCGAATCGTATCAGTCTACTTGTGATAGCCAATCAGCGGCGATTGATAGTTGGGTGGTGCGATACGGTGCGGTACGGTACGATTAGGTGCACGGTGCACACCGGATGAAAGTGAAGGGGCGGTAACCAAATTGGATGAATGTAAAAGTTTAGTATGTAAAAAAAAAATTGTCTGCAATGCCGGTAACAAAACCAGTAGGCCAACAAAGATAAATAGATGAGATTCTCGCGCGTGGGGCTAAATATAGACACGGGGTAGATAAGGTCGGTATGATGGGATGGAATATTGGCGTTTTTATTTCGGACCCCAGGGGACTGTACGTGATGTAACTACCAGGGGACTGGGCTAGAGTTGTCTGCCCCAAGTGGGTGGAGCTACACTTTATGTACCAACCTATTGGTTGAAACCTGAATACACATGTTTCATACAACTTGTTAAATAATTAAAAACTTTGCAACTTTTAACATGTATTCCGCATCAGTGTTGTTTTTAGACTTTTTTTTTCTCCCGGGGGTAGAAATGTCCGGCATTTTATAGAACATAGTCTGTTTCATCCTTTGACCAAATACAGTCTGTTACATACACTAACATACACTAACTTACGCTACTTGTGATCATGTATGCCGCCTTACACTGGCAATGTAACACGTCATACACACAGCTTCAATCTTACTCACACAGATCTAAACGGCCTTCAAATTAATTCAAGTATTCAGCATGTTTTGTGTCACATAGTTGTCACCCCCACCACATACCCCCACCACATATCCCCACCACATACCCCCACCCCAAACCCAAACCCCCACCCCAAACCCCCACCCCAAACCCCCACCCCATACCCCCACCCCATACCCCCACCCCATACCCCCCACCCCATACCCCCCACCCCATACCCCCCACCCCATACCCCCACCCCATACCCCCACCCCATACCCCCACCCCATACCTCTTACCCCTAGCTACAATTGAATTGTTTCTAGATTTTTTCCTTCTAGCAGTAACCGCAACCCTCCGCAATGAAGTCAGGAATTAATCGTTTCTCTCCCCTGACACGAGATGTTTTCCTCTTCTGATCTCTCGCGAAGATTTTCCTCATCAAATTTTTATCAGACGATAGCAAAACCAAACAAGTTGTGGCTCACGTTGAGAAAATACCTGGAGGTATGAGGAGTGTGACACTGGTGGCCTATCTCGTCTGGCCACAGATGGCCCACCTCGTGTGGCCATTGGTGGCCCACCTCGTGTCGCCATTGGTGGCCCACCTCGTGTCGCCATTGGTGGCCCACCTCGTGTGGCCATTGGTGGCCCACCTCGTGTGGCCATTGGTGGCCCACCTCGTCTGGCCATTGGTGGCCCACCTCGTGTCGCCATTGGTGGCCCACCTCGTCTGGCCATTGGTGGCCCACCTCGTGTGGCCATTGGTGGCCCACCTCGTGTGGCCATTGGTGGCCCACCTCGTGTGGCCATTGGTGGCCCACCTCGTGTCGCCATTGGTGGCCCACCTCGTGTCGCCATTGGTGGCCCACCTCGTGTCGCCATTGGTGGCCCACCTCGTCTGGCCATTGGTGGCCCACCTCGTGTCGCCATTGGTGGCCCACCTCGTGTCGCCATTGGTGGCCCACCTCGTGTCGCCATTGGTGGCCCACCTCGTCTGGCCATTGGTGGCCCACCTCGTGTGGCCATTGGTGGCCCACCTCGTGTCGCCATTGGTGGCCCACCTCGTGTCGCCATTGGTGGCCCACCTCGTGTCGCCATTGGTGGCCCACCTCGTCTGGCCATTGGTGGCCCACCTCGTGTGGCCATTGGTGGCCCACCTCGTCTGGCCATTGGTGGCCCACCTCGTGTCGCCATTGGTGGCCCACCTCGTGTCGCCATTGGTGGCCCACCTCGTGTCGCCATTGGTGGCCCACCTCGTCTGGCCATTGGTGGCCCACCTCGTGTCGCCATTGGTGGCCCACCTCGTCTGGCCATTGGTGGCCCACCTCGTGTGGCCATTGGTGGCCCACCTCGTGTGGCCATTGGTGGCCCACCTCGTGTGGCCATTGGTGGCCCACCTCGTGTCGCCATTGGTGGCCCACCTCGTGTCGCCATTGGTGGCCCACCTCGTGTCGCCATTGGTGGCCCACCTCGTCTGGCCATTGGTGGCCCACCTCGTGTCGCCATTGGTGGCCCACCTCGTGTCGCCATTGGTGGCCCACCTCGTGTCGCCATTGGTGGCCCACCTCGTCTGGCCATTGGTGGCCCACCTCGTGTGGCCATTGGTGGCCCACCTCGTGTCGCCATTGGTGGCCCACCTCGTGTCGCCATTGGTGGCCCACCTCGTGTCGCCATTGGTGGCCCACCTCGTCTGGCCATTGGTGGCCCACCTCGTGTGGCCATTGGTGGCCCACCTCGTGTCGCCATTGGTGGCCCACCTCGTGTCGCCATTGGTGGCCCACCACGTGTCGCCATTGGTGGCCCACCTCGTGTCGCCATTGGTGGCCCACCTCGTGTCGCCATTGGTGGCCCACCTCGTGTCGCCATTGGTGGCCCACCTCGTGTCGCCATTGGTGGCCCACCTCGTCTGGCCATTGGTGGCCCACCTCGTGTGGCCATTGGTGGCCCACCTCGTGTCGCCATTGGTGGCCCACCTCGTGTCGCCATTGGTGGCCCACCTCGTGTCGCCATTGGTGGCCCACCTCGTGTGGCCATTGGTGGCCCACCTCGTCTGGCCATTGGTGGCCCACCTCGTCTGGCCATTGGTGGCCCACCTCGTGTCGCCATTGGTGGCCCACCTCGTGTCGCCATTGGTGGCCCACCTCGTGTGGCCATTGGTGGCCCACCTCGTCTGGCCATTGGTGGCCCACCTCGTCTGGCCATTAGCGGCCCACCTCGTGTGGCCATTGGTGGCCCACCTCGTCTGGCCATTGGTGGCCCACCTCGTCTGGCCATTGGTGGCCCACCTCGTGTCGCCATTGGTGGCCCACCTCGTGTCGCCATTGGTGGCCCACCTCGTGTGGCCATTGGTGGCCCACCTCGTCTGGCCATTGGTGGCCCACCTCGTCTGGCCATTAGCGGCCCACCTCGTGTCGCCATTGGTGGCCCACCTCGTGTCGCCATTGGTGGCCCACCTCGTCTGGCCATTGGTGGCCCACCTCGTCTGGCCATTGGTGGCCCACCTCGTGTGGCCGACCAAGTGTGTCCACCTGTGGCCAAGTGTGGCCATTTGAAACAACTCCTAACCGTCATCTGCTACAGGTAAACAAGTTAACTCCCCTTATCCATCCCACGTGCACATCTACTTCCCCCCACCCCCAAGTTTAACACAGCCGCTCACCACGTCTAAGGCCGTTAATTAGGTCCTAAAGCTTTTCCATCGAGTTATCTCCCTGCGTGCCCCTGCTGTATAAACTCATTCGCTATTGGCACAGGGCCAGTCGCAGGTAGTCTGGCACCCGTACAGGTGAGTGGGTCTACCTGTTGCATGTGGGGGAGGGGCTGACACTACCCCAGACGGCAAGAAACCTGTGCTAGTGGGCCTACCTGTTGCATGTGGATGGGGGAGGGGGCTGCCATATCTTTTGACAATACTTTTCCCCGATTAATTACTGCCCATCTAGCAGTCGACCAACAACCCACCAACCAACCAACCAGCCGACCAACCAGCCATTTTAACTTGTTTTTTTTTTCTGAGACTTATTAAACGTTGACCATTAAAGCTGTTTTCATATATTAAAAGTTGAAGACCTAACGCGAATTTCGTTTGACCGCACCTCCATTACAAATTTGACACCATCTCCACGTTAGACCCTTGACATCCTCACCCTCACTCTAAGTGTTCTCGTTTTGGCATAGTGCCCTGGTACTGGAGAACGCAGGTTCAAATCCCGCCCAGAACTCTACGCGACGGAACTGAGAGGCCCGTCTATTTATAGCTCGCACCGCCAGGCGCGTGTCGTGCACGTGACGTGCAGTGACGAAGACTTTGTGTACATGTAAATGTAAAGTTTATCCGGATTGGGTATCGAGAGTATACAGCAGAGTGACGTCATCAAGCTGCGTCCTGACGTCACTTGATACCTTGATACGTACTGGTAAATCCACTCGACCATGTGGCGAAGGGTAATTTGCTTAGGGGGGGGGGGGGGGGTGGCCTAACGAGGGTGAGGGGTGGGGGTGGCTGAGAGGTGAGGGTGTTTACCCTAGGGTGAGGGGGTAGTGATTCTAGACGATGTTTCCTGTAAAGCTTTTCTCTTTCTTCGGGTGGTCTTTACAGGGGGTCAGCATCGATCACAGAAATACTTTCACAAATCACAGAGCCCTATCACTTCACCAGAGTTTCTTCCAGGCATCTCTTCAGGGGCTCTGCCCCCCCCCCCGAACGAAATGGAATTTACATAGAATTTTTTTAGCAGTGTCCGCCTCCCCCCCCCCCGAAAAGTGCCCCCCCCCCCCCCCGGAGAAAAGTCTTAAAGAAACACTGCACTTCACCTCCTAGACCCCTTCATGATCACATGACCTTTTTCTAACCCCTCTTACACCAAGATACATTCAAATTAGGGCGACACATAGAGTTGGGGACCACTGTATCAAGGTGGGGGGGGGGGGGGGCGGGACACCAGAGTTGGGGACCACTGTATAAGAGGTGTGTGTGTGGGGGGGTACACCTAGAGTTGAGGACCACTGTATAAAAGAAGTGTGTGTGGGGGGTACACCTAGAGTTGAGAACCACTGTTTAAAAGATGTGTGTGTGTGTGTGGGGGGGGGGGGGTACACCTAGAGTTGAGGACCACCGGGTGCACATAAAACGGATTATTTCCCTTGGCTTATCGCGCCTCGAGCTGTTGGCCTTGACCCTTGTTTAACGCCCCTGGTTGCTCTACTTGTGAGGCATAGAATCATAGAATCACGTGTGTTTCAAGGTTTGTGTCATAGAAATATGGTACTCTCAGTTGATCAGATTCAACCAAAAAGTTACGTAAACTACGCTGAAATCCCCCCCCCCCCTTAAAATATTACCCCCTGCTATTTATATATTAAAACATTGGCGAGGACTAGGGCTGCTCTTTTTAAAATTAAATTAAGTTAATTAAAAAAATATCATTGTAGACACAGTTTTTATTTGCACTCGAGACTCGAAAGAAGGGAAATAATTTCATGAAATGTTGAAACAGTTAACACAATACACAGCCACTTTGGGTCTAGAGTTAATGAAACCCGATAAAAATCTTATTTATTTTACAATTCAAAATTAATTCAGCTTTATTTTTTAATACCTTAATTTTTTTAGCAAATTACTTTTTAAAGCTGTCGATTGAATTTGGAATTTTACTTACGAAATTTAGGTTTTTAAGTAACTTTATTGGTGGAACTTTGTGACGTAATGTTGGGCAGAGGTCGGGGTTTTGTTGGCTGGTCATGTTTTCGGCAGGGGACGGGGTCCGTCTTGGGTCCCGGGTCCTACATAAGGTCGGGGTTTTAGCTGACGTGGGGGTTCAACATTCGCCGTTAAACCGGTGAATTTGTCGTTGGGTTTTCCCAAAGATTTTCAACACATTATCTAGACGTTTCACATCAATTCTCTCAGCGGTTTGCCGAAAATTTAATTAGTTTCGGGCAAGGGTGTGGGGTGGGGTGGGGTGGGTAAAGGTGGATGAAGTCTCTAAATAGGTGGAAAAAAAGGAGGGGGTGATAGAAAATTTAGAGTGACAATAAAAATAATTGTATTCGTTTGGTTTATAGTTTGCCAAATCTGGCCAGTTAAACTGGTAATGGACCGTTGTGTGTAGAGCCCAGTTTTTTAAAAGTGGGTTACCTGCAGGCTTTAATGACGTCATCACAATACGGTGGGTGGAGGGGGGTCTACTTAAAACATGACGTCATGAACATGTTTACTTTAACTGCTGCCAAAATCAGCAGGCGGTAATTTTATGTCTCCACCTGACTGGACATTGGGAACAGGTGCATCTAGAATGGTGCACTCGGGGGCTGGTCTGGTGCACTCAGAGGCTGGTCTGGTGCACTCAGTGGGTGGTGCACTCAGGGGCTGGTGCGGGGGGGGGGGGGGTGGGCTGGTGCACTTAGGGACGGGACAGGTTCACGTGGGGACGCCCATGTTGGGAACTAATGTATATTGGTGAAGATCGGTGCACATAAATGCCGACTCTTTGTGAAAGCCATTAAGATACTGAAGTTCTGTAACCAACATTTGTTGTTTGTAACAGTTTTACTCTATGCTTTGCTGCCTTAATTACAAGTTTTAATTTCATAATATTTATAATCATAATTAAGTTAATGAAATAAGTTGTCTAGGTAACGAAATGTGACAGTAACGAATAGTTTGCTGGTTTGATTATTAATTTAAAAACTCCGAATTACTTAATTAAAGGTGAAATTCAAACATCTGATTGTAAGTTTTTTTTTGCTGTCCCACGTGTATCATGTATGTTGTACCGTGATGGTGTGTTTGTAGATGTAGCTACTGGCTAAGAAAGTGATGGTGTTTGTAGATGTAGCTACTGGCTAAGAAAGTGATGGTGTTTGTAGATGTAGCTACTGGCTAAGCAAGTGATGGTGTTTGTAGATGTAGCTACTGGCTAAGAAAGTGATGGTGTTTGTAGATGTAGCTACTGGCTAAGAAAGTGATGGTGTTTGTAGATGTAGCTACTGGCTAAGCAAGTGATGGTGTTTGTAGATGTAGCTACTGGCTAAGCAAGTGATGGTGTTTGTAGATGTAGCTACTGGCTAAGAAAGTGATGGTGTTTATAGATGTAGCTACTGGCTAAGTAAGTGATGGTGTGTTTGTAGATGTAGCTACTGGCTAAGAAAGTGATGGTATTTGTAGATGTAGCTACTGGCTAAGTAAGTGATGGTGTGTTTGTAGATGTAGCTACTGGCTAAGTAAGTGATGGTGTGGTGTGTTTGTAGATGTAGCTACTGGCTAAGTGATGGTGTTTGTAGATGTAGCTACTGGCTAAGAAAGTAATGCCGTGTTTGCCGGTTATCAACATCAGCAGACGATCATTTATCATTTTTATCACAGTTCACGTTAGACGCGAACTTTTCCCCTCCTATCCTTGACCTTTTGGCTTGAACTACCAGCTTAGCAAAATGTTCTCAACAGCGATTCTTAACCTGGGTTCTATCGAACACAATGAGTAAGTTTGTGGAGTCAGTATCGGGGGTTTGTGGAGTCAGTATCGGGTTTGGGGAGTCAGTATCGGGGGTTTGGGGAGTCAGTATCGGGGGTTTGGGGAGTCAGTATCGGGGGTTTGGGGAGTCAGTATCGGGGGTTTGGGGAGTCAGTATCGGGGGTTTGTGGAGTCAGTATCGGGGGTTTGTGGAGTCAGTATCGGGGGTTTGGGGAGTCAGTATCGGGGGTTTGTGGAGTCAGTATCGGGGGTTTGGGGAGTCAGTATCGGGGGTTTGGGGAGTCAGTATCGGGGGTTTGGGGAGTCAGTATCGGGGGTTTGGGGAGTCAGTATCGGGGGTTTGGGGAGTCAGTATCGGGGGTTTGGGGAGTCAGTATCGGGGGTTTGGGGAGTCAGTATCGGGGGTTTGGGGAGTCAGTATCGGGGGTTTGGGGAGTCAGTATCGGGGGTTTGGGGAGTCAGTATCGGGGGTTTGGGGAGTCAGTATCGGGGGTTTGGGGAGTCAGTATCGGGGGTTTGGGGAGTCAGTATCGGGGGTTTGGGGAGTCAGTATCGGGGGTTTGGGGAGTCAGTATCGGGGGTTTGGGGAGTCAGTATCGGGGGTTTGGGGAGTCAGTATCGGGGGTTTGGGGAGTCAGTATCGGGGGTTTGGGGAGTCAGTATCGGGGGTTTGGGGAGTCAGTATCGGGGGTTTGGGGAGTCAGTATCGGGGGTTTGGGGAGTCAGTATCGGGGGTTTGGGGAGTCAGTATCGGGGGTTTGGGGAGTCAGTATCGGGGGTTTGGGGAGTCAGTATCGGGGGTTTGGGGAGTCAGTATCGGGGGTTTGGGGAGTCAGTATCGGGGGTTTGGGGAGTCAGTATCGGGGGTTTGGGGAGTCAGTATCGGGGGTTTGGGGAGTCAGTATCGGGGGTTTGGCTGAGGTTTAAGACAGACACCCGAACATGATTTGCGATCGGATTTTGTCAGTGCGGACGATAGAACTTGCGGCTGATGCGTTCAAATACAACAGACATAATAAAGTTCGCCACAGCCAGTTAACCAGTAGACTATCGGTATTGTGATACTTCTATATCGTGGAACCCTTGACGTCACAACAGACATACATCACGAATCGTGTCAACGCCACCTATACAGGCGCTCGTAGATGGTGTATATACGTGCTATGATTAACATCCTTATTTCTAAATCGTGGCCCAGTCATCAACTTGTCACAATGTGCATGGTGTGGTTAGGGGTCATGGTTGCTGTCATGGTTATGGGTCATGGTTGGGGTCATGGTTGGGGTCTTGGTTGGGTCTTGGTTGGGGTCATGGTTGGGGTCATGGTTGGGGTCATGGTTGGGGTCATGGTTGGGGTCATGGTTATGGGTCATGGTTAACGTAATGCTCGGGGTCATGATTAGGGTAATGTTTAAATAAGTGGTATAGAGATTGAGGGGTGGGGGTTGGATTATTGTGTACAAGAAGTTTGTTACTTGTAACTTTAATGCCATTGCCCTACACCCCCCCCCCTTTTCCTATTCTAGACTTTCTTGAACATTCTGTGTAATGTGACTCAGTGTCTACGTGTGTGTCTGACTCCCGCTATAACAAACGATGGCCTTGACCTTTAATTTACCGCCTCTTTAACCCCTTACAGCCCCTTCCCTCCACCCCAGACGACTGGAATGTCACGTGGTCTAATTTATTTTGTTGTTTACACCCGAGTTTTACATTCTCGTCAAGGTCTGCACGTCTCTTGTACTGACCCATGTTACCCCAATGTGTCACGTGTTACCCCAATGTGTCCCATGTTACCCCAATGTGTCCCATGTTACCCCAATGTGTCACATGTTACCCCAATGTGTCCCATGTTACCCCAATGTGTCCCATGTTACCCCAATGTGTCCCATGTTACCCCAATGTGTCCCATGTTACCCCAATGTGTCCCATGTTACCCCAATGTGTCCCATGTTACCCCAATGTGTCCCATGTTACCCCAATGTGTCCCATGTTACCCCAATGTGTCCCATGTTACCCCAATGTGTCCCATGTTACCCCAATGTGTCCCATGTTACCCCAATGTGTCCCATGTTACCCCAATGTGTCCCAATGTGTCCCATGTTACCCGAATGTGTCCCATGTTACCCCAATGTGTCCCATGTTACCCCAATGTGTCCCATGTTACCCCAATGTGTCCCATGTTACCCCAATGTGTCCCAATGTGTCCCATGTTACCCCAATGTGTCCCATGTTACCCCATGTTACCCCAATGTGTCCCATGTTACCCCAATGTGTCCCATGTTACCCCAATGTGTCCCATGTTACCCCAATGTGTCCCATGTTACCCCAATGTGTCCCATGTTACCCCAATGTGTCCCATGTTACCCCAATGTGTCCCATGTTACCCCAATGTGTCCCATGTTACCCCAATGTGTCCCATGTTACCCCAATGTGTCCCATGTTACCCCAATGTGTCCCATGTTACCCCAATGTGTCCCGTGTTACCCCAACGTGTCCCGTATTACCCCAACGTGTCCCGTGTTACCCCAACGTGTCCCGTGTTACCCCAACGTGTCCCGTGTTACCCCACTGTGTCCCATGTTACCCCACTGTGTCCCATGTTACCCCAATGTGTCCCATGTTACCCCAATGTCCCACGAATCTTACAAGCGATTCTAAAAATAAATCGAACAAATTAAAGCGCAAGTGTAAGATCATGTACTGGTCTATTTTTAGACACATCAAACGTGCAGTAAATATCAATTTTAAAAAAGGTAAAGACAGTCACCTCGCCCTTACAGTGCAGTAGTGAATGTGTGGGGTGGTATGTGTGGGGAGGGGTAGTCTGTGTGGGGAGGGGTGGTATGTGTGGGGAGGGGTGGCCTGTGTGTGGGGAGGGGTGGCCTGTGTGTGGGGAGGGGTGGCCTGTGTGTGGGGAGGGGTGGCCTGTGTGTGGGGAGGGGTGGCCTGTGTGTGGGGAGGGGTGGCCTGTGTGTGGGGAGGGGTGGCCTGTGTGTGGGGAGGGGTGGCCTGTGTGTGGGGAGGGGTGGCCTGTGTGTGGGGAGGGGTGGCCTGTGTGTGGGGAGGGGTGGCCTGTGTGTGGGGAGGGGTGGCCTGTGTGTGGGGAGGGGTGGCCTGTGTGTGGGGAGGGGTGGCCTGTGTGTGGGGAGGGGTGGCCTGTGTGTGGGGAGGGGTGGCCTGTGTGTGGGGAGGGGTGGCCTGTGTGTGGGGAGGGGTGGCCTGTGTGTGGAGGGGTGTGTCGCCTCATGCCAACGCCGCCATCTTGCTGACGATCCCCTGCAGGGGAAGACAACTCAAGAGAAGGGAGACAATTAACGTGACATATCTCGTCGATAGGTAGCGCTGCATCGATCTGATGCTCTTCCATCTCAGACTTGCTGTGTCTATTTATAGAAGGCGCATGTTTGGTTATGTCGACGTATCGGTACTTACATATTGATTTCATACGTCACAAGGTTTAGTCGACCGGCGGAGTGATACATTACCAAATTTTTAGGAAATAGGTTTGGCTTCCTAAACAATATAGAGAGGTTAGTCTACAGATCTCGAGGGGTGGGGGGGGGAGAGATAAACAAATAAGGGGTTGTCCGCTAATTGAATTAAATCTAATATTTTAAAGCAAGTTTTTCGACAGATGTTCTAAAGATCTATTTTTAGAAACACGGGCTGGTGTAAACAGAACTTGTGACCAAATGACCCTCGGACAAAATAAGACAAGTCTCGCTACAAGATGGCCAGTTATCAGACCAACACCCCGTGTTGACAGAAGTTTTTTTCACAAGTTCAAACATCAGGAAAAAAAAAACAGCAGAAAATTATTGATACTATTTTGCTGTCCTGATCCGCACAAAGTTCGCATCAAATTATGCGCCGTTTATCTCATTTACGAAATTACGATTCCGATTTTTCTTGGGTATAAAAATAGTTCATGCCGTTGCGAGATGATTTTTTCTGCGCATGCGTGTAGCTGCAAGACTGTCAAATGTCTTTGGTTGGTTCGTCTTTGATTGGTTCGTCTTTGGTTCGTCTTTGGTTGGTTCGTCTTTGATTGGTTCGTCTTTGATTGGTTCGTCTTTGGTTGGTTCGTCTTTGGTTGGTTCGTCTTTGGTTGGTTCGTCTTTGGTTGGTTCGTCTTTGGTTGGTACGTCTTTGGTTGGTTCGTCTTTGGTTGGTTCGTTTTTGGTTGGTTCGTCTTTGGTTGGTTCGTCTTTGGTTGGTTCGTCTTTGGTTGGTTCGTCTTTGGTTGGTTCGTCTTTGGTTGGTTCGTCTTTGGTTGGTTCGTCTTTGGTTGGTTCGTCTTTGGTTGGTTCGTCTTTGGTTGGTTCGTCTTTGGTTGGTTCGTCTTTGGTTGGTTCGTCTTTGGTTGGTTCGTCTTTGGTTGGTTCGTCTTTGGTTGGTTCGTCTTTGGTTGGTTCGTCTTTGGTTGGTTCGTCTTTGGTTGGTTCGTCTTTGGTTGGTTCGTCTTTGGTTGGTTCGTCTTTGGTTGGTTCGTCTGTGTTCGCCTCGTCTGGTTGCTCTAGAAAAACTGACTAAAAAAATATTGAATGACCTGAGCCGTAAATTGCTTTGATTTTTTTATTTATAATGGACCTTGTGATATTAACCATTTTAAAACACTCGCAAAGTCTGGCCTAAAGACTCACTTGGTCATTATCATAGGTCATTATTAGTCATTAGAAAAACTTGGGTCATTAAAATAGTTAACCCATTTGAACAGTTATGGCAGTTGAATCTTCGAGACAGTAGAGGGAGTAGGTCAGTAGGGGGGTTAGGTCAGTAGGGGGGTTAGGTCAGTAGGGGGGTTAGGTCAGTAGGGGGGTTAGGTCAGTAGGGGGGTTAGGTCAGTAGGGGGGTTAGGTCAGTAGGGGGGTTAGGTCAGTAGGGGGGTTAGGTCAGTAGGGGGGTTAGGTCAGTAGGGGGGTTAGGTCAGTAGGGGGGTTAGGTCAGTAGGGGGGTTAGGTCAGTAGGGGGGTTGGGTCAGTATTGGGGTGATCTAAGCCGACTATGCAGTGATGTACCAAGTAGAAACTTGTCATCTCCCAATGACCGGAAGTGACAAGTTAGCCACTGCCCAGAAGGATATCGTCTGCTATGGACCACGTGCCAGAGGTGTGAATGACCGCCACAATATCCAGGTCAGCAGGTCAGCAGGTTAGGGGTTTCTCTGTCTTGTCTGTTTAAAAAGTTGACCGAGATTATCTCCAAAATAATTGGCTGGATGTTGGCCATGCTAAAAATAACTTGAAGCCATCTTGTTTGAAATTATTTTTGGCTATTTGGAACACAGCTACTAGCCTCTAGCCTTTCACTTGCAAGTTATCCCGAAACCCTGTATGAAATAAACCCTGTATCAAGGTTTTACCTGCAGGGTTCGGATCCCCTTTGTGGACTTTTAACTTAAGGATCCGTTACACAGCAATCCGTTGTTGTGCTCTCTGTATGTCCCCTACCTGTGACCTCTGTATGTCCCCTACCTGTGACCTCTGTATGTCCCCTACCTGTGACCTCTGTATGTCCCCTACCTGTGACCTCTGTATGTCCCCTACCTGTGACCTCTGTATGTCCCCTACCTGTGACCTCTGCATGTCCCCTACCTGTGACCTCTGTATGTCCCCTACCTGTGACCTCTGTATGTCCCCTACCTGTGACCTCTGTATGTCCCCTACCTGTGACCTCTTTATGTCCCCTACCTGTGACCTCTGTATGTCCCCTACCTGTGACCTCTGTATGTCCCCTACCTGTGACCTCTGTATGTCCCCTACCTGTGACCTCTGTATGTCCCCTACCTGTGACCTCTGTATGTCCCCTACCTGTGACCTCTGTATGTCCCCTACCTGTGACCTCTGTATGTCCCCTACCTGTGACCTCTGTATGTCCCCTACCTGTGACCTCTGTATGTCCCTTACCTGTGACCTCTGTATGTCCCTTACCTGTGACCTCTGTATGTCCCCTACCAGTGACCTCTGTATGTCCCCTACCAGTGACCTGTGTATGTCCCCTACCAGTGACCTGTGTATGTCCCCTACCAGTGACCTGTGTATGTCCCCTACCAGTGACCTGTGTATGTCCCCTACCTGTGACCTGTGTATGTCCCCTACCTGTGACCTGTGTATGTCTCCTACCTGTGACCTCTGTATGTCTCCTACCTGTGACCTCTGTATGTCTCCTACCTGTGACCTCTGTATGTCCCCTACCTGTGATCTCTGTATGTCCCCTACCTGTGACCTCTGTATGTCCCCTACCTGTGACCTCTGTATGTCTCCTACCTGTGACCTCTGTATGTCTCCTACCTGTGACCTCTGTATGTCTCCTACCTGTGATCTCTGTATGTCCCCTACCTGTGACCTGAATGCCCCCCCCCCCCCCCCAGGTTTACCAGATTCCGATCCAGTTTTTCTCTCAACTCTTCTGTTGTTTTCTAGAAACTTCTGCCGCCATTTCTAAACACAACTTCGACCAAGACAAAGAATATCACGTGACTAACATAGATCTATACCACCTCCGCAGTATCTACCTCCCCCCCCCCCCCACAAATAGCACGACGCTACTAAACCACCCCTTCCCCCCACCCCCACCCCACCCTCTACACAGGCAACAATTGTGAGCTGGTCGAAAGGTTTTAATAACCCTGTACACTCATGGAAAAAAAAAATTTAAACTTCGATTTTTCCCTAGGCCTTGTGTCGAGCAGACGGCAGATATTTTATTCGCTTGCAGGAGAAATGTCAAAGACAAAACGCCGACACAAGAACTGACATCTGCTACTGTAAACACCCTCTTTATTTGCTCGGATTTTCCACCTTTCTCTCCGCAGAAGACAAACACATGACGCCAGAGTTTCGAGAAAAGACACTCGCCTTTTAAACATTGCTTGAAATGGTTGAAACGAATATTTGGATTTGAAATAAAAGGGTTTTACGGCAGCAATTAGTCCGGGGGTTGAAGATGGGGTGTCTACGGTACTGGTGTGTAGATGTGCCTGCTGGGCGGTGAGGTAGATGAGCTGGTGGCAGTCGCTGAGGTACCTCACTAGAGATGAGTCGCACTACCTCAGCACCCTCATGTTGTGACAGGGTCTTACCTCAGCACACCTCAGCACACCTCAGCGGGCTAAGACACGACTGACCACGCTTCAAATTTTTTATTCGGACCGGGACTCGAATATGCTGGACACACAATTCAAATCTGCTTGGATTACAGCAAGTATACTTCATGCTTGACGGAGACTTCCCTGAGTTTATGCTTGGATGTGCACGAAAGTTTGTGCTGGTGCCAGACAGCCACTGGTCAGTACTGGTCAGTTCATGTTTGAGCCCAAGGCTTCAGTGAGCTGCCCCATCTCTTGTTCACATATCTGAACTTTCAACCCGCTCTGTCTTAACTGACGTTTTGTTAGATTTTGTTAACATTGCTGGGGTCTAGCCAGAGCTCGGTCTATACAGAGGACGGTCTATCCAGAGGTCGGTCTATACAGAGGATGCATTTCGCCAGGAAGTTCCGGGTCCGCAGACTGTCGGATATTCCCGAAAATAAGGTCCGGTCAACGCCGTGCAGACTGGTCAGTCACACCCCACTTCCGGCTATGGTAGGTACTGGGTGTGGTCAGTGTGTTGGTGGGTGTGGTCAGTGTGTTGGTGGGTGTGGTCAGTGTGTTGGTGGGTGTGGTCAGTGTGTTGGTGGGTGTGGTCAGTGTGTTGGTGGGTGTGGTCAGTGTGTTGGTGGGTGTGGTCAGTGTGTTGGTGGGTGTGGTCAGTGTGTTGGTGGGTGTGGTCAGTGTGTTGGTGGGTGTGGTCAGTGTGTTGGTGGGTGCGGTCAGTGTGTTGGTGGGTGCGGTCAGTGTGTTGGTGGGTGCGGTCAGTTAGAAAGTTTAGGGGAGAGTACTCCCGCTTTATCACTAACTCCTTTCAGTCCAGTTTATTTATGCATTTATTTTATGTAATGCCCCTATTTTACTGACGCCTTTATTTTAATGAAGCCCCTATTATATTGCCGCCCCTATGTTATTGCCGCCCTAATGGTGGTGCCGCCCCTGACCCAACCATGTATGAAGGACGGCCGCATGCACGGGTCGCCATGAATTATAGATCCCCAGCTAGGATTCTGTGCTGGTGGTGACAGTGTTGAGCGGAGTAGCGGCCCCTGGCGGTATGTCGCAGTTTCCTACACGTCCAGTGTGGGTTAGCTGCAGCAATGCCACACTGTTAGGGGTGGTTTAGCTGCAGCAATGCCACATTATGTAGGGTGATTTAGCTGCAGCAATGCCACACTGTTAGGGGTGATTTAGCTGCAGCAATGCCACACTTTTAGGGGTGGTTTAGCTGCAGCAATGCCACATTGTAAAGGATGATTTAGCTGCCAATAGCGCACTGTGTGGGGTGGGTTAACGTTTTACTTAGTATTTATATGCTGGACACCAAAAATTCTTACCTGGACATGACGTCATCATGATAAGTCTGGGCTGATCTTACCTTTAAAATCGAATGTCGCAATCACGTGTTTTTTTTTAATTTGCCAATTGACAACTGAATTGCTAAATTCCATTTATTGTGGAAAAATTGATGTATCGATTTTATATTTTACACTTTGACGAATGAAGTGGTGTAATGTCCCTTCCGGTAGCTTTAACAAATGTGAATATTACATCATTGACAGTTATACAAATGTAATGAGTACATATATGACGTTATACAAATGTAATGAGTACATATATGACGTTATACAAATGTAATGAGTACATATATGGCGTTATACAAATGTAATGAGTACATATATGACGTTATACAAATGTAATGAGTACATATATGACGTTATACAAATGTAATGAGTACATATATGGCGTTATACAAATGTAATGAGTACATATATGACGTTATACAAATGTAATGAGTACATATATGACGTTATACAAATGTAATGAGTACATATATGACGTTATACAAATGTAATGAGTACATATATGACGTTATACAAATGTAATGAGTACATATATGACGTAATACAAATTTAACGAGCACAATTTATAAGTTGCCGCCCCCTTTAGACGTATGTTTTTGAAAGCCTGCTGAGGTCAGTCCTCCAGGCTTGAGTCGGTACTGTTAGGATCAGTCGTGCCGAGGGTCGGTCCTGCTGGGGTGGGCCCTGTCCCCTGTCCCATCATCCACGTGACTCGTGACGAACCACCCAGCCAGGCTAAACCAAAGCTCGAGCCTTAAGCCAACCCGCCAGGGGCGACAATTCTTGTGTCAACCTTTAGCCAGGTTGTTGCGTAACATCAGATCGATAAAGTGCAAACTCTTAGAGGAGGGAAAAGGTAGGGGTGGGGAGCGGAGGGGAGGGGGATAAACATGCGATCAATATACGCAAAGATTTTTGTCGTCTGCTGGAAGATAGAGGGCTATAGTTGACACATTGGTGACAGACGGTTGACGGACAGACATACTGACGGACAGACATACTGACGGACAGACATACTGACGGACAGACATACTGACGGACAGACATACTGACGGACAGACATACTGACGGACAGACATACTGACGGACAGACATACTGACGGACAGACATACTGACGGACAGACATACTGACGGACAGACATACTGACGGACAGACATACTGACGGACAGACATACTGACGGACAGACATACTGACGGACAGACATGCTGACGGACAGACATATTGACGGACAGACGGTTGACGGACAGACGGTTGACGGACAGACGGTTGACGGACAGACATACTGACGGACAGACATATTGACGGACAGACATATTGACGGACAGACATATTGACGGACAGACATGCTGACGGACAGACATGCTGACGGACAGACATATTGACGGACAGACATGCTGACGGACAGACGGTTGACGGACAGGCATATTTACCTACAGACGTCACTATTCACCTGAGTGACGGACAGACGGTTGACGGACAGACGTATTGACGGACAGACGTATTGACGGACAGACATACTGACGGACAGACATATTTACCTACAGATGTCACTATTCACCTGAGTGACGGACAGAAGTGGACGTGTCATGACACAACCTGCCTGCACCTATCACGTGATCCAACCCGTGCTGAATGACGTCAGTGCATCTGGCAGACGCCAAGTACTCACCTGATCTAATCCAGGGGGGGGGGCAGTAGGGTGGGGGGGGGGGGGATAAAATCCACACGAATCTCAGTGACGTGCCAACATTTCTTTAATCATTATATTTCTTCCGGGTGTTTAAAGAAATATGTAAGAACATTTGAGGTTGCTGTATAAATTATCTGATAGTAGTTGAACATATTGAGAGGATACAAATATCCTGTAAACTTCCGTAATGCCATTAAAGTTTATAAACAAAACACAACACCATCCACTTTTTTAAATTTAGTTTTTTCACAAGTAATGAATCGAAATATTTATTAGAATATTTTTGTGCCTTTTTCTGTTCACCCCACCCCCTTTTACTCTCACACACACAACCACACACACAACCACACACACAACCACCCACCCCAACCACACACTCACAACCACACACAACCACACACACAACCACACACACAACCACACACACAACCACACACACAACCACACACAACCACACACACAACCACACACACAACCACACACACAACCACACACACAACCACACACAACCACACACACAACCACACACACAACCACACACACAACCACACACAACCACACACAACCACACACACTACACACACAACTACACACACAACCACACACACAACCACACACAACCACACACACAACCACACACACAACCACACACACAACCACACACACAACCACACACACAACCACACACACAACCACACACACAACCACACACACAACCACACACAACTACACACACAACCACACACACCTACACACACAACTACACACACAACCACACACACAACCACACACACAACTACACACACAACCACACACAGCTCCCTTTACTATCCACTGTAGCGGCGATCAAAGAAAACAGAAGCATGCTAAACCTGGTAACAGTGCGATAACTAACGTTCGTGTTTGTGTCAAATTTACACAAACAAAAAAGACCAGAAAATATGGCGGTGGGCTGTTCTCGTACAAGTTACATAAAAATAATTGCCAGAAAAATAATTCCACGAAAACAGATTGAAAAGAAAAAGCCAAATTTTGCCCCCACCTAGCTAGTTGTTGAATGGAGGAAGAAATGAGGCCAATCAATTTGACTAATGACCGTAACGTGATATCAACGCTTGACCTTGACCTAGCTCACGTGTGGAGGACTCCCGCAGAGAAAAACAGATTCTGCACTTTGCGGCCGCCCCCTCCCCTCCACCCCCGCTTCCATCCACCCTGAGACCCCCGGGTTGATGGTTGACCGTCAAACGGCCCACGACAAAACAGACCCCCACCGCTGTTTGCTCGCCCTGCTAGATGGCTGGCCTAATTAGTTTCTAATGTTCGTTTACTGTGCAGCACTTCCTGGGGGGCGGGGGGGGGGTGTTACTCACTAATCGAACAACGGTTGTAGGCACCTATTGCCGATAACCTGCAGGAGTCTACGTCATCAAGGTAGTAAGTGTTGAGATTTACAAAAACTTTCCGTCCTTAATCCAGCGATGTAAACTTTCAGAGATGAGACTTAACGTCCAGAGATCTAAACTTTACTTACAGTGCCTTTCCACTTAATTTTTTTTTCTCTAGATAATGTCCAGTTTAGACGTTTTATTTTGAATTTTTTTTTTAACTTGGGGTAACACCATGTCTTGTGTAAACTTTTCTTTTTTTTTTGTAAAACAAATAACTATCACGGAGTTCCTGTACAGCCAATCAATGTTTGTCTTACGAAAGTGAAACATCGGGTTATAACTTTGGCTTGGTGAAAATAAATAGAAATGTAGCCTTAAACTCAAATTATTTCAGGGTTTCTAGATTTGCAACTTTTTAAGCATTGATTCTAAAAAATTAAATTTCCTAATTATTTATAGGCTTAAGTCTTTATTTTTTTTTACGGCCGCTATGAGATCAAAATATATTTTTTATCCATGTCAACAATATGATGGAAGGATTCTCGTCAACTCGATGGCTTCCATTGTATGAAGCTAATGAAGTTAGGTTAATTCATCTGAACATTCTGATTGATTGGAATTTACTTCCGGGTCGTAGGTCACACGACGCCATTTTGAACTGAATGTCGGCCGTCATTTCCCTCTAATTAACGTTTTACGAGCCTTCTTAATGAATGTATCGTTAATTAAACTGCGTGACGTCAAATGTCCTGCACTTGAAATCGGACGAAGCGTTTAGTACAGGGACAGGTGAATCAGTCAGGTGAGGTCATTGTTGTGACGTGTCACTTTGTGCCAGCCGCGGGTCACCCATTACGTCACGGCTGTGTGACCGTGACCTTGTACCCCGCGACCCCGCACCATGTGACCTTGACCTAACCATGACGGTCGCTAGAGCCCAACGGACGGGAATGCCCTGACATCACGTCCCCTCTCCTGTAACCACTCTGTGTGACGTGGCCAGCACACGTTACCGTGGTGAGTTTATAAAATCCCGTCACTTCCGGTAGGGTGAGGTCAGTAGGACTGACGTGAGAACACTTGAAGGAATGTCTGACAGATTTCATCGTCATTAGGGGGGGGGGGGGCAGGTGTAACAGTTGCATGTTCTTTCATTGATTGCATTTCTAGATTTTAGTTTCGACCCAAATATTCCCCCTACCCCCACTTCTGATGTCAACATCTGACCCGTGGCTCTCAAAATCCACGTAACTGGGTGGGATTAGGTAGGGATTGACATTCACAGAATTTAAAATCTGAGAAATATGTGTCGCCACTTACTGCCCTACGCAACCCTCCTCAACCAGGTTAGGTGTGGACAGGTTAGACTAGGTGAGGCTTTGGTGACTTCTTGTCCATGACTTAAAAAAATGTTTTATCAGAGGTCAGTTAGCCGAATCTGCTAACGGCAGGGTGGGCTAATGGCAGGGTGGGCTAAACGCAGGCTGTGATGGATGAAAATACAATATCCACCTCACCCCCCCCCCCCAAAAAAAAACACAACTTCCTGATTGTTTTTCTTACACCCAATCGCATCAAATGTCGGCAGATCGAAGTAATCGATTTCATGAAGTAATCGATTTCATGAAGTAATCGATTTCTCGTGTCGGCCAATCGGCTGCTGCTGTGGTCATCAGTAAGTGCAAGGCGACCCAAATGACGTCACTTTGTTTTGCACGTGATAGCTTACACCTGACGTCACCATGAGATGTACAAGACCTGACGTCACAATGAGATGTACAAGACCTGACGTCACAATGAGATGTACAATATGCTTCACTGACCGCCAGAAGGACAGTCAGGTCTGTTCTGAGGTCAAGGTTGACTGTAGTGCTCTTGGCATTCTCCCAAGTTGAATTGTGGGTAGCGGGTGGAGGGGCTGACTAAGGTGTGACTAGCGACATCCGGCCAGTGACCAGCGACATGTGGCCAGTGACCAGTGACATGGGGCCAGTGACCAGTGACATGGGGCCAGTGACCAGTGACATGGGGCCAGTGACCAGTGACATGGGGCCAGTGACCAGTGACATGGGGCCAGTGACCAGTGACATGGGGCCAGTGACCAGTGACATGGGGCCAGTGACCAGTGACATGGGGCCAGTGACCAGTGACATGGGGCCAGTGACCAGTGACATGGGGCCAGTGACCAGTGACATGGGGCCAGTGACATGGGGCCAGTGACCAGTGACATGGGGCCAGTGACCAGTGACATGGGGCCAGTGACATGGGGCCAGTGACCAGTGACATGGGGCCAGTGACATGGGGCCAGTGACCAGTGACATGGGGCCAGTGACATGGGGCCAGTGACATGGGGCCAGTGACATGGGGCCTGTGACCAGTGACATGGGGCCAGTGACCAGTGACATGGGGCCTGTGACCAGTGACATGGGGCCAGTGACCAGTGACATGGGGCCAGTGACATGGGGCCAGTGACCAGTGACATGGGGGCCAGTGACATGGGGCCAGTGACCAGTGACATGGGGCCAGTGACATGGGGCCAGTGACATGGGGCCAGTGACATGGGACCAGTGACATGGGGGCCAGTGACATGGGGCCAGTGACCAGTGACATGGGGCCAGTGACATGGGGCCAGTGACCAGTGACATGGGGCCAGTGACATGGGGCCAGTGACCAGTGACATGGGGCCAGTGACATGGGGCCAGTGACATGGGGCCAGTGACATGGGGCCAGTGACATGGGGCCAGTGACATGGGGCCAGTGACATGGGGCCAGTGACATGGGGCCAGTGACATGGGCCAGTGACATGGGGCCAGTGACCAGTGACATGGGGCCAGTGACATGGGCCAGTGACCAGTGACATGGGGCCAGTGACATGGGCCAGTGACATGGGGCCAGTGACCAGTGACATGGGGCCAGTGACCAGTGACATGGGGCCTGTGACCAGTGACATGGGGCCAGTGACCAGTGACATGGGGCCAGTGACCAGTGACATGGGGGCCAGTGACCAGTGACATTTGGGGGCAGTGACATGGGGCCAGTGACATGGGGCCAGTGACCAGTGACATGGGGCCAGTGACATGGGGCCAGTGACATGGGGCCAGTGACATGGGGCCAGTGACATGGGGCCAGTGACATGGGGCCAGTGACATGGGGCCAGTGACATGGGGCCAGTGACATGGGGCCAGTGACCAGTGACATGGGGCCAGTGACCAGTGACATGGGGCCAGTGACATGGGGCCAGTGACATGGGGCCAGTGACCAGTGACATGGGGCCAGTGACATGGGGCCAGTGACATGGGGCCAGTGACCAGTGACATGGGGCCAGTGACCAGTGACATGGGGCCAGTGACCAGTGACATCGGGCCAGTGACCAGTGACATGGGGCCAGTGACCAGTGACATGGGGCCAGTGACCAGTGACATGGGGCCAGTGACCAGTGACATCCGGCCAGTGACCAGTGACATCCGGCCAGTGACCAGTGACATCCGGCCAGTGACCAGTGACATGGTGCCAGTGACCAGTGATGACCTGGAAATTGTAATCAGTCACGCCCATTTCCCCACTCCTACCCCCATACTAGAAATCGATCATAAAGAACCATAAAGTGATTGAACTCTTGGCCGACCTACCTTGATGGTGGGTCGGCTCTCTCGGGTCAGGTTAGGATGCCATAAAAAACAGGTCAGTAGGTCCCAAAAAAAAATCAGTTGGTCCCGAAAAATAAGTAGGTCCCTAAAAAAATCAGGTCTCGCCAAACTAGCGAGTATAGTCAAACACCGCGGTATCAAAAAACGGAAACAGCCGATGTGCCTTTAAGCAGACTCGGCCATCGAAAATGAGCAAGCCTGGTATATTTTTAGCAACACATTTCTCAAGCTATTCAAGTAAAAAAAAAGTTTTATAAAAAAAGATTAAAATCCCATCTCCTCATTAGCTAATTAATTTCGTTGATGTTATCAATTAATTTCTCCAGTCAGACGAAGGACACCGTGACCGACGCGTCAAATGACGATATCTGCAAGCTCGTTTCTGATTGGCTTTGGTTTTTTGTAAACATTTTTCTATTGGCCCTTTGATCACTTTAATAGTGTATTTCAATCAAATCTCGAGCAACTAGCCATCGGTACCCGTTACACGCAGATTATAGACTTATATGTTTAAATGTTATTTTTTTTTTTTTTGAGAAAAATATTTTTTACAATAGTTATTGGCCAAAACGCAATGTGCTTTACTACACGTTGAACGATAGAAGCGACAAAGCAAAGAAATAAATAAAAAGCAAAAAAATCCGACACATTTAATATAACATAGGCTACCAATACCTATTAGAAAAATTACAACCAAATTATATACATTATTGGTTAACACAACACCATATTAAATGTACACAATAATCAATTACGCCATTTGTGTTGTCTACTTTCCGTTGTTTAAACATGTGACGTCATTGTTTGTTGCGTTCTTGACACAACCAGAAACACTTTTCCTGATGTGTTTCTAGATTCGAATACGCCTTTTTCTTTAGAAATAAAATGTAGCTTACACTTTTAATACATCAACCATATTATTTTCAGTTGAGGCCTCTGGCACTGAAACCGTTGATTGGTCAGTTGAGGCCTCTGGCACTGAAACTGTTGATTGGTCAGTTGAGGCCTCTGGCACTGAAACTGTTGATTGGTCAGTTGAGGCCTCTGGCACTGAAACCGTTGATTGGTCAGTTGAGGCCTCTGGCACTGAAACCGTTGATTGGTCAGTTGAGGCCTCTGGCACTGAAACTGTTGATTGGTCAGTTGAGGCCTCTGGCACTGAAACCGTTGATTGGTCAGTTGAGGCCTCTGGCACTGAAACCGTTGATTGGTCAGTTGACTGTCCGACTTGTGCCACGTCTGTTACAACAACTGGCATCCGGTTTAATGTAATCTTCGCATTGCGACGATACTCGAGCACGGTGCGATACTTGACCAGTACTAGCTGGGTGTATGAGCTTGACCAGTACTAGCTGGGTGTATGAGCTTGACCAGTACTAGCTGGGTGTATCAACTTGACCAGTACTAGCTGGGTGTATCAACTTGACCAGTACTAGCTGGGTGTATCAACTTGACCAGTACTAGCTGGGCGGTATCAACTTGACCAGTACCAGCTGGCGGTATCAACTTGACCAGTACCAGCTGGGTGTATCAACTTGACCAGTACCAGCTGGGTGTATCAACTTGACCAGTACCAGCTGGGTGTATCAACTTGACCAGCACTAGCTGGGTGTATCAACTTGACCAGCACTAGCTGGGTGTATCAACTTGACCAGCACTAGCTGGGTGTATCAACTTGACCAGCACTAGCTGGGTGTATCAACTTGACCAGCACTAGCTGGGTGTATCAACTTGACCAGCACTAGCTGGGTGTATCAACTTTGACCAGCACTAGCTGGGTGTATCAACTTTGACCAGCACTAGCTGGGTGTATCAACTTTGACCAGCACTAGCTGGGTGTATCAACTTTGACCAGTACCAGCTGGGTGTATCAACTTTGACCAGTACCAGCTGGGTGTATCAACTTTGACCAGTACCAGCTGGGTGTATCAACTTGACCAGTACTAGCTGGGTGTGTGGTGTATCAACTTGACCAGCACTAGCTGGGTGTGTGGTGTATCAACTTGACCAGTACCAGCTTGATATGAAAAACGAACATCGTTAGCCAGTATATCAACAGCCTACATCAATGAGATTCAATGTGTGGATGTCAACATCTTCACTGCGCATGTCTCATTAATTAAATTAATCTAACAGTTAGCTGATGTCTGATTATTGCTAACGAAAGCAAACCGGAAATTATTGATCGCTCGCGACAACGACGCAGTTCCGCCTACCCCCCTGTTCCTCCTCGTGCCCGTGTTTTAGTCGGTCAGTTACGTCAGAGGTTTCCCTATTTGTGGGGTATCCCATGATATTTAAAGATTATTTTTTTTACCAGTGACAACTGGTTTCCATCAGACAACCAGAGACTACCCCGTGTAGCTCGGGAACAGGGCATTTCCCCCCTGTCAATTACCCCCCGGATATTCCCCCCCCCCCCCGACATTACCCCCCAGAGTAATTACCCCCCCCCCTGTCAATTACCCCCCTGTCAATTACCCCCCGCCCAGTAGGACATTACCCCCCCGGACAGGGTTAGAGTTAGGGTTAGGGTTAGGGTTAGGGTTAGGGTTAGGGTTAGGGTTAGGGTTAGGGTTAGGGTTAGGGTTAGGGTTAGGGTTAGGTTTTAGGGCTAGGGCTAGGGCTAGGGCTAGGGTTAGGGTTAGGGCTAGGGCTAGGGTTAGGGTTAGGGTTAGGTTTTAGGGTTAGGGTTAGGGTTAGGGTTAGGTTTTAGGGCTAGGGCTAGGGTTAGGGTTAGGGCTAGGGTTA
Organism: Physella acuta; assembly: GCF_028476545.2. NCBI lineage: Eukaryota > Metazoa > Mollusca > Gastropoda > Physidae > Physella > Physella acuta. Next base: position 659,043 of record NW_026731794.1, read on the forward strand.
GGGTTAGGGTTGGGTTAGGTTTTAGGGCTAGGGCCAGGGTTAGGGTTAGGGTTAGGGTTAGGGTTAGGGTTAGGTTTTAGGGTTAGGGTTAGGGCTAGCTTTGGTTTTGGTTTTGTGTGAAGTTTTAGGCTAAGGTGGATGCTTAGGTTTTGGCTTTTTTCTTAAGGTTTGGATTAAAGTAGTATATAGGTATAAAATTCTAGTTAGAGTTAGGATTTTAACTTGAGAGGGGGGGGGGGGGTAATTCCCCGGGGGTAATTGACAGGGGGGAAATTGACAGGGGGTAATTGCTCCGGGGGGTAAATACGGGGGGGGGGGAAATGTCCGGGGGGAATATCCAGGGGGGTAATGTCCTGTAGCCGTGTAGCTCACCTGATAAAACGACACCCTATTCACACCACATCACATTTATTTACTTTGAAAATCATTTTGCCCTAGCTAAGGCCCAAAGTCAGGGTGCTTGAATTAAACTTTCACACACGTCTAGGGTCCAAATAAACAGGTCAAAAATACGCTCCACCACCCACCCCCCACCCCACAGCTCCTGACTTACAGCGTGTGATGAAACGTGTATGTCCGTCAGAGGCGTAGCGAGGGGGGGGGGTTATATATGTCCCCGGGCGCTGACCTAAGGGAGCGCCAAAATGGGTTTGAAAAACTGAAAGTTTGAGGTGGGGGTGGGGTGCAAATTGAAAGTTTGAGGTGGGAGGGTGCAAATTGAAAGTTTGAGGTGGAAGGGGGTGCAAATTGAAAGTTTGAGGTGGGAGGGGGTGCAAATTGAAAGTTTGAGGTGGGAGGGGGTGCAAATTGAAAGTTTGAGGTGGGAGGGGGTGCAAATTGAAAGTTTGTCCCTGGGCGCGGGGAAGGGTCGCTACGCCTCTGATGTCCGTGTGACCCAAACAAAATCTTTTTGGACGACTTTTTGGACCTAGACCATCTCACATATCGCCCCCCGCCCCTCCGCCCCGCCTCCCAATCACTCCCGGGTCGGTACAGTCTGAAAACAAAAAGTAATTGGTCGTGCACAACAGCGTGCAATTTGTCATCGTTTGGTTGGTCAGTCAATTGGCTGCTGTCTGGTTGGTCTGACCTTGCTGTGTTTATCGGGGTCAAGGTCTATGTTTATTTACTAGTGGTTGATTGTGGGTATTTCCTAGTACTTGGGTTGTTTCAATTCAATAATTCAATTACCACAGTTGAGTCACCAATTCAATAATTCAAATACCACAGTTGAGTAACCAATTCATTAATTTAAATACCACAGTTGAGTCACAAATTCAATAATTCAAATACAACAGTTGAGTGACCAATAAAAAAAATTCAAATACCACAGTTGAGTCACAAATTCAATAATTCAAATACCACAGTTGAGTCACCAATTCAATAATTCCAATATCACAGTTGAGTGACCAATTCAATAATTCATCTCGCTCATAAATTCAGCTCTAGAACTTCTCTGCCATAATTTAAAAGTAGACGATTACAAATTTAAATGTAGCTTCGTAAATTTGAAGTTATTACTTTAACTTCATTGTCTGTAATGTTTAGTTTTTAAAAATCTCACCAAAAAAAAAAGCAAAAATGTATTTAAAAAACCGTTCTAATAATTCTCCCCCCCCCTCCCACCCACTACGTGACTGGCCACCTAGTTAAGCTTCATGACATCATTGCAGACTTTGGTGACGTTTCTCACCAGATTTGTTACGTCATGTCACGCACGGCCGTGTCGGTTACATAACGATTGTATGGAAAAAAAAGTCACAGGAAAAAAAAACACAGGAAAAAAAAACACAGAAAAAAAGTCACAGGAAAAAAAGTCACAGGAAAAAAAGTCACAGGAAAAAAAGTCACAAATATATATTTGCATGGGATTTGTTAATACTTTTATGTATTAAATATTCAGAGAGTGCAAATTAACTTAGGATTAATTAAATGTAATGTAATGTGTGTAGGTTGTATACGTATAGTAATTTTTATAATTCATCTAAAAATATTTAGTATGAATTTTGTAGATTGTAATTATGTTAAACATAATATTTATAGCATTTAATAGAATGTCCACGGTTTTCATCGTGTTTTTTTTTTATTAAATTACCGTGAAATGGTAAGGTCATCTGAATTACTGCCCTCAACTCATCGCAACAATAGTTATGCTTAGTTCAACCACCTTTACTGCCCACATTTATCACGCTCATTACATAACAAAACTTAGGATCAAATCAGAAAGCCGACAAGGTTCAAAGGCTGGCATTGACGCATAACGTCAACAACACAAAATATGTTCGGACAATGCCGACTGAGGAGAGGCCGACCATAGAATAGCCTGCGGCAAAACCTATGCAAAACACAATGATGTGCCTAAATTTCTTTTATAGTTAACTTTTCTACCGCGTATGTAACTAAATACGTAACAAAAGTTAAGATTGGTGTGTAAATTATCTTAGAGTATTTTTACTTACAATTTGTATAAACCATAATGCTTTTAACGTCTATAAATAATTTATGCTATCAAAAAATACAACCCACAACAATAAACATACACAATTTTACAATTCTTAACAAATAAATCAAAGTATTTCTAAAAAGATTTGTGTGACTTTTTTTCTGTGACTTTATTTCTGTGACTTTTTTTCCGATAAAATTTTTCCATTGTGACTTTTTTCCGTGACTTTTTTTCCTAGCAAAAACTGTGACTTTTTTTCTGTGTTTTTTTTTCCTGTGACTTTTTTTCCGTTTACCTACATAACAAGTCCGTGCACACGTCGGATCAGCTTTTTCAAGTCTCATCCGATTACATCGTCGTCTGGTTCTACCTCCCACGCCCATGGTCCTCCCACACACCTCCCACACAGGCTTCACACATACCCCCCACACACCTCCCACGCCCATGGTCCTCCCACACAGGCTTCCCACATACCTCCCACACTCTTCTTAATTTTCTGTGACTTTCTTCCTACCCTCCGCACATCTTTACCACACACCTACGCCTACACTCTCCCCTCTCCCCACAGATACCTCCTTCACCCACACCAACCCCACACATAACCTTGCCGCACACACCCACGGGTCAAATATGTAGACTTCCTACAACTGATTTTATTTAGATTTTAATACTTGAAAACGAGTCGCTGCTAGTATTCAAGAAATTAGATGGCCTGTAACAGGATCTGTCTTTTGTACTTAAAACTTCGCACTTTACCCATCTTTTGTACTTTAAGCTTCGCACTTTACTCATCATTAGTTCGCACTTTACCCATATTTTATTTTTTGGTTGCCATTAATATCCCGCGAAAACAGTTGTAACAAAACATCACATTTAAATTTTCAAGTCAGTTGTTTTCTGGTTTCATAGGCAACAAGTGAATTATTTTTTTTTTGTGTGGACTAGCATTAGTTGGCCTGATAGCCAGCATCAGATGGCCAGTAAACTAGCACAGGTTGACCTTAAGAAAGGAATGATGAAAGCACCAAAACAAATGGACGGCCGGATGACATGGACGTAAAGTCTAACAAAACAGAATTACGACGTCATTTAATATTTGTTTTTAGTTGAACCAAAGTGTAACTAGATCTAGTTAGTGATTGGGTATCTTTTAACCAAAGAGTAACCAGATCTAGATCTAGTTAGTGATTGGTTATAGTTTAACCAAAGTGTAACGTACTGTTGACGGGTCAAGGTTGTTGAGCACCGTGTTACAAAATTAGGTCGGCAGTGTGTGTGTGGGGGGGGGGGGGGGGGTGGCATCATGTCTGACATTACGTCATAGTCCCTTGTTAATTAAGATCAAATTAGGATGTGATTAAGGTGGGGCATTTGGTCAACATGAAAATTGTAGGAGGTTACGGAGTGCGTATGTTGATTGCGAGGCTAGGAACGGCAACTCAGCGGGTGCATCTAGATAAGCTTGTCGAGTAGTCCGCCCTAGTCTAGGGAGGGCAAGTCCGGTAAAAATCTGGATTCAAAGAGCCGGATGCCGGTCCATGGAATAAATTTAAATAATTTTGATTTTATTCCACTATAACCACACATACCACCTCTAAACTTAGTGTGTAGGATGTGAACCTTGTCAAGACAATCCGAATATCAAACATGATCAGGTCAAGTGTGACTGGTGTGGCCGATATGTAGACGGCCGTGTCCATCTGTAGCCATCTGGACGCAGATAAACCTCTGGCTAGCCTGTGTGGCCACACCTAGAGAGGGTCGACTGTACTCCTTGACCCCACGACCAGACGTGAAACTAGTGACGTCACGCGGCTGGCTACAGGCGTGAAGCTGTCCACGTGAAGAGATAGGGATCTAATCTCTCCCACACCGGCATGTAGCTCACAGGGTGGCCGTGGGCGGGCGGGGAGGGGGTGGAGAGTCACGTGATGGATGAGGGTACCAGCTTCTGTGTAACGTGTAAGGTCAGCGTATAACCTGTGTCCCTCCCCCCCGTCCCCCTCCCCCCACTCACCCGCTAAACCTTGAGCGTATTTATAGCTTGTCACATGTGCACGTAAAATTCTGACAAACATTTACGTCATGCTGGCACAAAAGTGCACACGCCATCTTGGGAGGGAGGGGGGAATGAAAGGCTCCAGCTGACCGCAAGACGGGCACGTGACGTCACAGAGGCCGCGGGAAGAGTACAGTCAATGTACGGTACAGTCAGTCAGTGGTACAGTCAGTCGGCGGCACAGTCAGTCGGCGGCACAGTCAGCCAGTGGTACAACCTAATGAATGAATAAATAAATAACTTGTATGAGGAGATTGATCTAGTCTACCCATTGATCAGATGGGACACCCAAGAAAGCGTGTAGGCTTTAGTTGGTGTAGCTACATATTTCATGCCAGGGTAAACACACTTTTGTTATGTAGGGTAACGTAGAGAATGTTGGGGGGGGGGGGGGGGGGGGATGGTTGAACGGGAAAAGTCACAGAAAAAAAACCACATAAAAAGTCAGTTTTTGCTAGGAAAAAAAGCCACAGAAAAAAAGTCACAATGGAAAAATTTTATCGGAAAAAAAGTCACAGAAATAAAGTCACAAAAATCTTTTTAGAAATATTTTGATTTATTTGTTGAAAATTATAATTTTTTTTATTTTTAATGTTGTGGGTTGTATTTTTATAGCATATATTATTTATTGATGTTAAAAGCATTATGGTTTATAACAATAGTAAGTAAAAATACTCTAAGATAATTTGCATAACAATCTCAACTTTTGTTACGTATTTAGTTAAATACACGGTAGAAAAATTAATTATAAAAGAAATTTAGACATATCATTGTGTTTTGCATATGTTTTGCCGTAGGCTATTCTCTGGTCGGCTTCTCCTCAGTCGGCCTTGTCTGAACATATTGTGGTGTTGGCGTTTTGTGTCAATGACAGCCTTTGAACTTTGTCGGCTTTCTGTTTTGATCCTAAGTTTTGTTATGTAATGAGCGTGATAAATGTGGGAAGTAAAAAATGGTTGAACTAATCATAAAAATTGTTGCGATGAGTTGAGGGCAGCAAGTCAGAAGAACTTACAATTTCACGGTAATTCAATGTTAGTATTTTTTAAAAACACGATGAAAACCGAGAACGTTGGAACATTCTATTAAATCCTATCAATATTATGTTTTACATAATTACAATATACATACTTCATACTAAATATTTTTAGATGAATTATAAAAATTGCCACGCGTATACAACCTACACACATTACATTTCATTAATCCTAAGTTAATTTGCACTCTCTGAATATATAATTCATAAAAGTATTAACAAATTCCATGCAAATATATATTTGACTTTTTTCCTGTGACTTTTTTTCCTGTGACTTTTTTTCCTGTGACTTTTTTTCCTGTGACTTTTTTTCCTGTGACTTTTTTTCCTGTGACTTTTTTCCTGTGACTTTTTTTCTGTTTTTTTTTCTGTTTTTTTTTCTTTTTTTCTTTCTTTTTTTGTTTTTTTTTTTCCTACAACCGGGGGGGGGGGGGGGGGGGGGTATCGGAGAGGTGGTTGGTGGTCTTGATTCCAACATTATTTGCTAGAGTCGAGTGGTGACATGTTCTAGTGGTGACACGGTGTAATGGTGACACGGTGTAATGGTGACACGGTGTAATGGTGACACGGTGTAATGGTGACACGGTGTAGTGGTGACACGGTGTAGTGGTGACACGGTGTAATGGTGACACGGTGTAGTGGTGACACGGTGTAATGGTGACACGGTGTAATGGTGACACGGTGTACTGGTGACACGGTGTACTGGTGACACGGTGTACTGGTGACACGGTGTACTGGTGACACGGTGTACTGGTGACACGGTGTACTGGTGACACGGTGTACTGGTGACACGGTGTACTGGTGACACGGTGTAATGGTGACACGGTGTAATGGTGACACGGTGTAATGGTGACACGGTGTAATGGTGACACGGTGTAATGGTGACACGGGCTAATGGTAATTGGCGTTATTAGATATTCAATGTTCTGCCTGTCGCAAATATAATTTTGTTTACCCCTGTAGAGACTAGTCCTTATTCTGTCAAATGACAACACTGTCATGTAGAGGCTAGTCCCATAATTTTGTTTACCCCTTATTCTGTCAAATGACAACACTGTCATGTAGAGGCTAGTCCCATAATTTTGTTTACCCCTTATTCTGTCAAATGACAACACTGTCATTTAGAGGCTAGTCCCATAATTTTGTTTACCCCTTATTCTGTCAAATGACAACACTGTCATGTAGAGGCTAGTCCCATAATTTTGTTTACCCCTTATTCTGTTAAATGACAACACTGTCATGTAGAGACTAGTCCCATAATTTTGTTTACCCCTTATTCTGTCAAATGACAACACTGTCATGTAGAGACTAGTCCCATAATTTTGTTTACCCCTTATTCTGTCAAATGACAACACTGTCATTTAGAGGCTAGTCCCATAATTTTGTTTACCCCTTATTCTGTCAAATGACAACACTGTCATTTAGAGGCTAGTCCCATAATTTTGTTTACCCCTTATTCTGTCAAATGACAACACTGTCATGTAGAGGCTAGTCCCATAATTTTGTTTACCCCTTATTCTGTCAAATGACAACACTGTCATTTAGAGGCTAGTCCCATAATTTTGTTTACCCCTTATTCTGTCAAATGACAACACTGTCATTTAGAGGCTAGTCCCATAATTTTGTTTACCCCTTATTCTGTCAAATGACAACACTGTCATGTAGAGGCTAGTCCCATAATTTTGTTTACCCCTTATTCTGTCAAATGACAACACTGTCATTTAGAGGCTAGTCCCATAATTTTGTTTACCCCTTATTCTGTCAAATGACAACACTGTCATGTAGAGGCTAGTCCCATAATTTTGTTTACCCCTTATTCTGTTAAATGACAACACTGTCATGTAGAGACTAGTCCCATAATTTTGTTTACCCCTTATTCTGTCAAATGACAACACTGTCATGTAGAGACTAGTCCCATAATTTTGTTTACCCCTTATTCTGTCAAATGACAACACTGTCATTTAGAGGCTAGTCCCATAATTTTGTTTACCCCTTATTCTGTCAAATGACAACACTGTCATTTAGAGGCTAGTCCCATAATTTTGTTTACCCCTTATTCTGTCAAATGACAACACTGTCATGTAGAGGCTAGTCCCATAATTTTGTTTACCCCTTATTCTGTCAAATGACAACACTGTCATTTAGAGGCTAGTCCCATAATTTTGTTTACCCCTTATTCTGTCAAATGACAACACTGTCATTTAGAGGCTAGTCCCATAATTTTGTTTACCCCTTATTCTGTCAAATGACAACACTGTCATTTAGAGGCTAGTCCCATAATTTTGTTTACCCCTTATTCTGTCAAATGACAACACTGTCATGTAGAGGCTAGTCCCATAATTTTGTTTACCCCTTATTCTGTCAAATGACAACACTGTCATGTAGAGGCTAGTCCCATAATTTTGTTTACCCCTTATTCTGTCAAATGACAACACTGTCATTTAGAGGCTAGTCCCATAATTTTGTTTACCCCTTATTCTGTCAAATGACAACACTGTCATGTAGAGGCTAGTCCCATAATTTTGTTTACCCCTTATTCTGTCAAATGACAACACTGTCATGTAGAGGCTAGTCCCATAATTTTGTTTACCCCTTATTCTGTCAAATGACAACACTGTCATTTAGAGGCTAGTCCCATAATTTTGTTTACCCCTTATTCTGTCAAATGACAACACTGTCATTTAGAGGCTAGTCCCATAATTTTGTTTACCCCTTATTCTGTCAAATGACAACACTGTCATGTAGAGACTAGTCCCATAATTTTGTTTACCCCTTATTCTGTCAAATGACAACACTGTCATTTAGAGGCTAGTCCCATAATTTTGTTTACCCCTTATTCTGTCAAATGACAACACTGTCATTTAGAGGCTAGTCCCATAATTTTGTTTACCCCTTATTCTGTCAAATGACAACACTGTCATGTAGAGACTAGTCCCATAATTTTGTTTACCCCTTATTCTGTCAAATGACAACACTGTCATTTAGAGGCTAGTCCCATAATTTTGTTTACCCCTTATTCTGTCAAATGACAACACTGTCATTTAGAGGCTAGTCCCATAATTTTGTTTACCCCTTATTCTGTCAAATGACAACACTGTCATGTAGAGACTAGTCCCATAATTTTGTTTACCCCTTATTCTGTCAAATGACAACACTGTCATTTAGAGACTAGTCCCATAATTTTGTTTACCCCTTATTCTGTCAAATGACAACACTGTCATTTAGAGGCTAGTCCCATAACTTAACCATGTCAGGACACAGTCCTCTGATGGAGCCTTCTCTCTCTCTCCCATAACTTAATTCATTTTCTCTGCCCCACAAGGGAAAACATTTTGTCGTGACGTCATTCTACCCAGGATCTGATGACGTCAAAAGCCGTGAATTAATTGAGTTAGTCGCTCGAGCCTCCCAGAATGGTGTTTGTCGCCATGTTTTCTATTAGGACTAATGGCTTCTGGCCACAGCAAAAATTGATTGGGTCAGGAGAGGGGTCTTAAGGGGGTCGGGGAGGGGTCTGAAGGGGTCGGGGGAGGGGGGCGAGAAGAAAATCGTGGGGTAGATAAGTGTGTGCCGAGAAGGTTACAAGAGCTTGGCCTTTCCTTGATGTGGTCTTCAGGTTTTCACAAATTGTGGTTGTTTGTGGTGGTTTGTGGTTTGTTGTTGATTGTGGTTGGTGGTTAATTTTGGATTGTATTAAATCATACGGAGTGCCTTCATTTATATAAAGTATGTAATCACTTGAACATAGATGGCGCTTTTTAGAATGATTTTAGTATTTTACCTCCCCTCTTCCCACTGTCATCAAAAGCCATACCCCTAAAATGACGTAGCAGTTCAGCATACAATCCCCTCCCCCCTTCAAAATAGCAGCTTTTTTTTGTTAACATCGATTTCTTTCTAAAAATAGTTACTTATTTCGGTCAACAAAGCGTATTTTAATACAGTTCTAATACAATTTACAAAGCTTCATATAAGCGGAGTAACGGCTAAAATTCATTTTTTTCACATTACTTTTTTAAAAGTGTGAAGTCATACTTTATATGACCCCCTCCCCTTCATCACACATCGTCACAAAATTTCGAATCCCCCTCCCTCCTAGGAGTGTATCGTTATTTATGGACGACCCCAAAGTAAAATTGTTGGTCGGATCGAGCAAGTATGTATAGAGCAAATATGTATAGATGTCGAAATGTCAGAGCACATTGAGATCCATTTCATATTTTTTAAAAATGTTTTCTGAAATGATCATCCCCTTCATATCTGTGTGTACACGTCAACACAATTTAATGCGCAATAGATCGGGCGTGCACATATACTGCTTACGTCATAGCACGTGCAATAGGATACGGTAAGGAGATAAATTAAATTTAGATGTTTTTGTTTTCAATATTCCAATGTCCGTTCTAAAAAAACAAATGTTTTTAAACTTGACGTCCGATTAGTAAACAGGATGACCACTTCCGTTCTTGTGTGATGACGTCATTCTCACGTTAGAAACGTTCTTAAATTTAACTCAATGGTTGGCCTAAACCTACAGTACAATACATACAAACATACATTCATACAAGCATACAAACATACATTCATACAAGCATACAAACATACATACATACATACATACATACAAACATACATTGCATACATACATAAATACGAGGTTGGACGTAGTTTACATTCATACAAGCATACAAACATACATACATACATACATACATACATACATACATACATTGCATACATACATAAATACGAGGTTGGACGTAGTTTACATGAAGGTGAGGTGGTTGGGTGTTTTGTGAAGGTGAGGTGGTTGGGTGTTTTGTGAAGGTGAGGTGGTTGGGTGTTATGTGAAGGTGAGGTGGTTGGGTGTTATGTGAAGGTGAGGTGGTTGGACCAGGTATGAACACGAGCGTGAGGTCAGGATCAGATGACCCCTAGAGGTCAAAAGTCAGGTGACACACTGTGTAGAATTAAAACGTTGATTTATGTGCCCTCAGTCTGAGAACTCACCCTGTATGCACTCAAATGTCCACCCCAGCTGGTAGTGTAGTTGTTCTCGTGCTGACGACACCATAGGCATGGTGGATGTTGCCTCGATGACGTCAGTCTTATCAAAACATCACGATGTCTTGTATAACGCATTATTTTGGTCTAGTTTTCTTCGAGAGTGCGAACAATGGTGGTAAACAACCAAAAATAACGGGCAAATGTTGTCCTGAGGTCCACTCGTGATCCTAAACACCTCCTCTAATGCTCGCGCTTTTACCTCGTGCTATAAATAGCCAGCTGGCCGACAAATGGCCGTTGAACCTGTTTTGGTGGATTTTTTTGTTGTTGGCTGTCAACTCCTCTTGTCTTCTGTTAACCAGCTTTTTATCCCATTCCATTATCCCTTATCCTGCTCCATTATCCTGCTCATCCCGAGCTCACTAGCCGTATGATATGGGACCACATGTCGGGTGTGTGTGCATGAACATTTTCTAATTTCGATTTGTTTGTGAAAAGTTTAGTAGCTGCAGATAACACTGGAAGTAATATCCGACACAACATTAAGTTGGTGTGTTTGTGTGTTGGTGTGTTTGTGTGTTGTTCTGTTTGTGTGTTGTTCTGTTTGTGTGTTGTTCTGTTTGTGTGTTGATGTGTTTGTGTGTTGGTGAGTTGGTGTGTTTGTATATTCTGTGAACTTTTCACCACTTACGTTTTTTTTTACTGTTGTCGTATCTAAGTGTAATTAGTTCTCCAGACTACACCCCCCCCTTCCCCTCTACACTAACGAAGAGATCCACGCGCCACAAATTAGCTAAAAGCGGCATATTCTTCCCCCCCCCCCCCCCCCCCCCGGCCACAATTTCTATTTTAGAGCTAAAAATAAAATAACTTCCCAACTAAACGACAGCTAGGATGTTGAGACTAAAAATTTTATTCAACGTGAACATCTCGTAAGGTCTCGTAGATGGACGAGAAATGTATCAACATCTCGTAGGGTCTCGTTGAAGTGCGAGAATTGACTGTCGGGCCTGACGTGGTTGTCCTTGAATGTGCAGCTCAAAGCCGCACACGTCAGTTTGATAGTTGCTGGTCAAATTGTCCGCACACGTCAGTTTGATAGTTCCTGGTCAACTTGTCAGTACACGTCAGTTTGATAGTTGCTGGTCAACTTGTATTTAAAACCGGTCTGTTTTTAAGTGCCAGTGTAAATAAAAGAAAAATCTGAGTCGAGTTATGAGTCACCTCCCTTGTGACGGGGTTAAGGCCCCTGTCTCACCTGTAAAGACGACCCCTGTCTGAGCAAGAAGCTCCCAGAATTCACTCAATGGAAGGTGTGAAATGCTTTAACACCTGTCGCTCACCTGTCGGCACCTACCCCCTCCCAGACACGACCTGACTACATCCGGGGGTCTAGGTGTGGGTGGCGGCATCGGCACTTCACGGGAGTCACGTGACAGGTTTGAGTTGGTCTCCAGAGTTCCATAACCCCAATACATGAGACCCCATAATAACCCCGATACATGAGACCCCATAATAACTCCGATACATGAGACCCCATAGACCTACGTACATTCATGTTTTACATTCACCCACATGCACACACACACACACACACATATGTTTGCTAGTAAATAAAGGTACACATCATGTATGACTTTCACAGATCCATATACAATCACAGCGATGTGAACTGACGCAGTGCGTGTCACTGACACTTAAAAGTAAAATTACAAGTTCTAGGGATGTGTTTTACACATGGACAAACGTTTTCTTTGCGCATGCGCCAGCCATTCATTGTTTTCGGCATGTGCTGACTGTGTGTATATTTATAACTTCCACACCTGCGGCCATTTTTAAAATCCGTTACCACCTGAATCACTTCCGGTTCTAAAAATAGCTCCATTGAGGCGGATTCAGTGCGCCACTTGCAACCTGCGTCCTTACAACTCAAAACTTTAGTTTCATCCCCGCCCACTCCCCAATGGTGCTCACCACTCGCCCCCACCCCACCAAAAGTGCTCACAACTAACCTGTGAGCCTCTACCTACCCGACTGTGTGACGTTTCATTTAGTTGTACCTGATCGAACTATGGCGTTCTATTGTGTTGTTGGTTGTCATTTATGCCCCACCACCCCTCCACTCTTTGCTACACAGGTAAAATTAACTCTCACACCTGTAACTATCAAGGGTAGCTCTCTCTATACACACACACACACACACACACACACACACACACACACACACACACACACAGACAATTTAAAAAATGTAATTTAATATATTTATCCCAAATTCTACTGAATCGAAGGCGGAGTCTTCAGGCTCGGGTAACGCCCCCTAATATAATCCGATCTGGGGAAAATATTGTACTGCCTTAAAAATTTAAATATTATAAATACATCCATACGTTGTTATAGTCTAATTCCCCATCCCCCTTTCAATACTAGACATTTATCAGTGTATAATTTGTCTTTAAACTTTAAAACACCTCTACTAGACTAGACTTAAAAACACCTCTACTAGACTAGACTTTAAAACACCTCTACTAGACTAGACTTTAAAACACCTCTACTAGACTAGACTTTAAAACACCTCTACTAGACTAGACTTTAAAACACCTCTACTAGACTAGACTTTAAAACGCCTCTACTAGACTAGACTTTAAAACACCTCTACTAGACTAGACTTTAAAACGCCTCTACTAGACTAGACTTTAAAACACCTCTACTAGACTAGACTTTAAAACACCTCTACTAGACTAGACTTGTATCAGGGTAAGATTTCAAACATAGAGAATGTGCAACTGTTGAAGCCGGCAACCGGCTGCCGGTTGTGACAATGGAAACGTTGTTGAGCTGTGCTAGCCGACGTGACGATCGGCGCGTGCAAATTAAAATTAAATTGGCATCAGACGGCCTGCACCAACAGACGGTCACTCTGACCTGCTCGCCACCAACGGTCTCAGAATGGCTGGCCACATTTAACACACCCGACAAGAATCAAATGGAAGATTGAAACTTCGGGTCTCGTGTCCAAGCTCCATTCTTCAGTCAGTCTTATAAATAGAATGAGAAAACCCCTTTCACCAAGCCAATGGCAAGAGGGAAAGCCAGACCTTTTCAGAGTAAATTATTATTTGAGCCTATTTTAAACCTTATGACGTCAATGTAGGATCGACGTCCCGGCCAATGAGATTTTTCCTTTAGATATCACGAAAACTTGAGGGGGATTCTCTCAAGACTGGCGGCTAGGAGGGGGATTATATTTATCGATTCCATCAGATCGATTATTCTAAGCACAAAAGGGAATCTTCAAGGAATCGATTCCTCGGGTTTTGTTCCACGAAACCGGATGGAACCGGTAGAGTGAAAAGCCGGCATTGCGCAAGGTCTAATATAAAGCTGCAGGCTGAAGTACACTTGAAGTAATGGCTCGACATTTTAACATCGTGGAGGGGGGGGGGGGGGTGAGGGAGAGAGAGATGATGGGGAGGGGGAGTCTAGAATATTTACTTCCTGATTTAAACAGACGGTGATCAAAACTGGTAAAGTTTGACTGGACGTCCAAAAGCTGGGTCAGCTGTGGTCAAGCAAGCCATGCACATCTTAAAACCTTCGGATATCTCTCGAATAATTACGTCCTTTGTTACTTGTCTATCGTCAGTCCTAGATCTAGACTCTAGTTGTTTGTTGACTTTTAACCAGTGTCCATACCCCAAACTAGTGCCCTGGACCCCCAAACTAGTGCCCACCCCCCCCCAACTAGTTCCCACACCCCCCAACTAGTGCCCTCAACCCACAAACTAGTGCCCACACCCCCCAACTAGTGCCCACACCCCCCCCCCAAACTAGTGCCCTCAACCCCCAAACTAGTGCCCACACCCCCCCCCCCCCACAAAACTAGTGCCCTCAACCCCAAACTAGTGCCCACACCCCCAAACTAGTGCCCTCAACCCCCAAACTAGTGCCCACACTCCCCCCCCCCCCAAACTAGTGCCCTCAACCCCAAACTAGTGCCCCCCCCCCCCAAAAACTAGTGCCCACCCCCCCCCCCCAACTAGTGCCCTCAACCCCCTGAACTAGTGCCCCCCAAACTAGTGCTCACACCCCCCCCAAACTAGTGCCCACACCCCCAAACTAGTGCCCACCCCCACCAAACTAGTGCCCACCCCCCACCAAACTAGTGCCCAACCCCCCAAAACTAGTGCGCCCCCCCAAACTAGTGCCCACACCCCCAAACTAGTGCCCACACCCCCAAACTAGTGCCCACACCCCCAAACAAACTAGTGCCCACACCCCCAAACAAACTAGTGCCCACACCCCCAAACAAACTAGTGCCCACACCCCCAAACAAACTAGTGCCCACACCCCCAAACAAACTAGTGCCCACACCCCCAAACAAACTAGTGCCCACACCCCCAAACAAACTAGTGCCCACACCCCCAAACAAACTAGTGCCCACACCCCCAAACAAACTAGTGCCCACACCCCCAAACAAACTAGTGCCCACACCCCCAAACAAACTAGTGCCCACACCCCCAAACAAACTAGTGCCCACACCCCCAAACTAGTGCCCACACCCCCAAACTAGTGCCCACACCCCCAAACTAGTGCCCACACCCCCAAACTAGTGCCCACACCCCCAAACTAGTGCCCACACCCCCAAACTAGTGCCCACACCCCCAAACGAGTGCCCACACCCCCAAACTAGTGCCCACACCCCCAAACTAGTGCCCACACCCCCAAACTAGTGCCCACACCCCCAAACGAGTGCCCACACCCCCAAACGAGTGCCCACACCCCCAAACGAGTGCCCACAACCCCAAACGAGTGCCCACAACCCCAAACGAGTGCCCACAACCCCCAAACGAGTGCCCACAACCCCCAAACGAGTGCCCACAACCCACAAACAATGCCCACAACCCACAAACAATGCCCACAACCCCAAACAATGCCCACACACCTAAGACACGTGCCGTTATAATGTAAACATGTGGCTACAGATCCGGACATGTAACAGTGACGTGTACACGTGACGTGAGTGCAGCAGACGACACTAAAACCTGCAGACGTCCGGGTTGTCGCCACAGCCGCGTCACTCACTCATCCCCCCCACCCTCCCCTGAGCCTTGGCTCTAACTGACTTTGATTACGTCATAAAGTTCTGATCAGTTTAAATATTATCGACGAGCCGGCCCGCGGCATAACATACGCCGCTATTTAGTTGTTTCTAATTTTCAATAATTCATAATTTGTGAATTCGACAGTACCAACGCTGACACTGAAAATATTTCTTTAAAACACTATAAGTAGCTCGTTAAGGACCATAACCCCCCCCCCCCCTTCCTTCCCTCCCCCCCTCCTCCCCCCCCCTACGTTTAAAATCGTTGGCTCTGCTTGTAAACATTTAGAGTGAACACAGCTCACTAAAACCATGTAGGGGTGGGGAGGTAGGGAGAGCGTTTGCAGCTTGTTTTCTAACGGCTCGAAGAGGAGAATTATATATATAGAAGATTTGTGTGGGTCAGTTTTGCAAGTACCGCTTTTTATACATGTCAGTTTAAAAATGACAACTTTTTATAGGTCAGTTGTGAAATTACCACTTTTTATAGGTCAGTTTTGAAATGACCAATTTTCTACCAGACTGTACTTACTGTGTTGGCTAAAAAGGTAACTACCGGTGACCACGTCACCGCTTACCTTCAGCTAAATCATTGCAGCTCTTTGGTACAGATAATAAGTGTACATCCCGTCCTCGTCTCACCATTCACCACATCTTGTCTCACCATTCACCACACCTTTGTCTCACCATTCACCTCTTTGTCTCACCATTCACATCTTTGTCTCACCATTCACATCTTTGTCTCACCGTTTACCACGTATTATATTTTTCCAAACATTCATGTTTACTATAAACACACAAAAATTGAAGATTAATGTAAAGTAATCGGTATCGAAGCGGGAGATGAGGAATATCGATACCTGCCGCAAGTGTGAGTAACGCCACAGCCTGACGTGCTGCTCGGGCTATTTAGTGGAGGGTGAGAGAGCTCTTCCATTCAGTTGTAGCGGGTGAGGGTCAGACGTGTATCTCACACAGTGAGTTGTTGTCACGTCGTTCACACACCGAGCACACTAGGTTGGTGAGTTTGTTTACTGTCGGCTGACCACCAAAGTTGGACATTACTGCCGGCTGACCACCAAAGTGGACATTTATTTCCTACCCTGTGTCGACAACAACAGCAACCACGACGTTAACACTCAGCCGCGCGAAATTTTTCCTTCGCGATTTCATGAGTGTGATGATCATGGTGAGTGCTTGAACTAATTTGTTTAATTAACTCATTAACTATCACCTTATCTACTCGTCATCTTAGGCAATATTATCTTTGATTTTATGTAAATATAAATAAATAATTATATGTATTTTATGTTATTTTATATGTATTTTAAATGTATTTTATATGGATATTTGTATGGATATCTGTATGGATATTTGTATGGGTATTAGTATGGGTATTTGTATGGGTATTAGTATGGGTATTTGTATGGGTGTTTGTATGGGTATTTGTATGGGTATTTGTATGGGTATTTGTATGGGTATTTGTATGGGTATTTGTATGGGTATTTGTATGGGTATTTGTATGGGTATTTGTATGGGTATTTGTATGGGTATTTGTATGGGTATTTGTATGGGTATTTGTATGGGTATTTGTATGGGTATTTGTATGGGTATTTGTATGGGTATTTGTATTTGATGGGACCCTAAGAGTCCGGATATTTGGTGGGACCCTAACCATCCAGAAAAAAAAATCTACCTTCTTCACTGTACGTTTAAACGTTGTCCTGTGCTTTTATGGGCGGGGTGGGGTGGGGGTGTAAAATGGATGGGGTTTGTGCACGTGAAACGGAACTTGTATCACGTGATTGCCTGTCGTCTGCTGACCAGGTCACAACCACCCGCCAGACACAGAAATCGATGGCGTCGACTTGCAGGCAAACCAGCAGTGGTTTTATCTAGCACACTAGAGCTTGTTTTGGTAGGCGGGCTAGTACATTTTGGTAGGCAAACTAGCACATTTTGGTAGTCAAACTAGTACATTTTGGTAGGCAAACTAGCACATTTTGGTAGGCAAACTAGCACATTTTGGTAGGCAAACTAGTACATTTTGGTAGGCAAACTAGCACATTTTGGTAGGCAAACTAGTACATTTTGGTAGGCGGGCTAGTACATTTTGGTAGGCAAACTAGTACATTTTGGTAGGCAAACTAGCACATTTTGGTAGGCAAACTAGTACATTTTGATAGGCAAACTAGTACATTTTGGTAGGCAAACTAGTACATTTTGGTAGGCAAACTAGTACATTTTGGTAGGCAAACTATCATGTTGGTGATAGTCGTGCCTTAAATGTAGGGTGATTTCGTCATCAGTTCAGTTGAGAAATGCTAACCGAGTATATCACGTGTCAACTCGACCGGGCTAGTAAGGTGCATCTCCCCCTCCCCCATGTTCACAGTGTCTGTCCAGAGATAATTGAATTGAAATGATGCTGTGTTCATCAGATCTAAGAACCGCTACTCTGTCTAGAAGCGCTAGTTGTTGCCCTGAACCACCTCTCGTTCAGTCACCCCCCACCCCACCCCTACACATTGCTCATCATAATCTTCCCATTTCCCAATCCTATCTTGCACGTGCATCGGTTTACTACCCTGTTCTCTCCATTTTATTTTTTCCCTTGTTTCCCCATTGTGTAACCAGCGTGGGACATTGGCTAGGGATTTTGGTTTTTTTACTACTAGCCGTTCCGGTCAGGCGTTGCTCTGGTCATACAACAACCTTGTGTTTATACTTTATTTTTACATTCCTAAATTATCTCCCATAAGCAAGAAAAAATACCTGATCTATTATTAACTTTAAATCTTGCAAGTGCTGAAATTAAAAAAAAACAAACTTGCTAAACCGAAAAACCGCTGACGTCATAGCAGTTGTTAGCGATTGAGTGTCTGGGCGCACAATATGGCTATCACATGACTCCATCTTCAGGCGCCATGTTCCCGGGTGTCTAATAAGCCTCGTTTTCAAACTTCTTTGATCACTGGGCTGCGTCAGATAATTAAATGAGGCGAACCAGCAAGCGGTCTCCCCAGCAGTTTAAAAAAAGTATGTAAGGTCAAGATGTGTTGACGAGCAGACGGCAATTAAATCAAAGGTTTGCAGCAATAAATTACCGACGGGTCGTGTTGGTAACTTTCGTGCAGACGAACAACATTGACCTGGGTAAATTAAGTTCGCTAGAAGACAAAATGGACCACTCGACTAACGCCGGACAAACAGTGGGAGCCAAGGGAGAGAAGGCCGGGATGTGCAGAAAAATTTGGCTCCCCAGCCTACATCTCAAACATAAAATCTTTAGGATCCTCTAGATATTGTCAGATTAATTAATCACGTGACTGCCACATTCCTCACTGGTTTTTCAGCATTCTATGAGCGCCTGTGTGTGACTGCGTGTGTGTGTGTGTGTGTGAGTGCGTACTTGCGTGTCTATGTATTTAAAGATATCCCTGTCTTCAACATCGCTATCTCGACAAGAAAGAAACCACGCCCTAAGATCAGGTCAAATTCTAAACATTTTGTGTCACTGCCAAGAAGATTTGAGAAAAAAAACGATTAAAAAATTATCAGCAAAATGTTGAACCAAACGTTCTCGAATGTTCGTGACTTCAACGTGAGTCATGCCAAGTACCGTGTCAGATGTGTAAAGTGTTGACTGTCAGGTGTGTGTGTTGGCCCCATCTAACCCAGCCCATTGTGTTGGCCCCATCTAACCCAGCCCATTGTGTTGGCCCCATCTAACCCAGCCCATTGTGTTGGCCCCATCTAACCCAGCCCATTGTGTTGGCCCCATCTAACCCAGCCCATTGTGTTGGCCCCATCTAACCCAGCCCATTGTGTTGGCCCCATCTAACCCAGCCCATTGTGTTGGCCCCATCTAACCCAGCCCATTGTGTTGGCCCCATCTAACCCAGCCCATTGTGTTGGCCCCATCTAACCCAGCCCATTGTGTTGGCCCCATCTATCCCAGCCCATTGTGTTGGCCCCATCTAACCCAGCCCATTGTGTTGGCCCCATCTAACCCAGCCCATTGTGTTGGCCCCATCTAACCCAGCCCATTGTGTTGGCCCCATCTAACCCAGCCCAGCCCATTGTGTTGGCCCCATCTAACCCAGCCCAGCCCATTGTGTTGGCCCCATCTAACCCAGCCCATTGTGTTGGCCCCATCTAACCCAGCCCATTGTGTTGGCCCCATCTAACCCAGCCCATTGTGTTGGCCCCATCTAACCCAGCCCAGCCCATTGTGTTGGCCCCATCTAACCCAGCCCATTGTGTTGGCCCCATCTAACCCAGCCCATTGTGTTGGACCCATCTAACCCAGCCCATTGTGTTGGCCCCATCTAACCCAGCCCATTGTGTTGGCCCCATCTAACCCAGCCCATTGTGTTGGACCCATCTAACCCAGCCCATTGTGTTGGCCCCATCTAACCCAGCCCATTGTGTTGGCCCCATCTAACCCAGCCCATTGTGTTGGCCCCATCTAACCCAGCCCATTGTGTTGGCCCCATCTAACCCAGCCCATTGTGTTGGCCCCATCTCACCCAGCCCATTGTGTTGGACCCATCTAACCCAGCCCATTGTGTTGGACCCATCTAACCCAGCCCATTGTGTTGGTCCCATCTAACCCAGCCCATTGTGTTGGCCCCATCTAACCCAGCCCATTGTGTTGGACCCATCTAACCCAGCCCATTGTGTTGGCCCCATCTAACCCAGCCCATTGTGTTGGCCCCATCTAACCCAGCCCATTGTGTTGGCCCCATCTAACCCAGCCCATTGTGTTGGACCCATCTAACCCAGCCCATTGTGTTGGCCCCATCTAACCCAGCCCATTGTGTTGGCCCCATCTAACCCAGCCCATTGTGTTGGCCCCATCTAACCCAGCCCATTGTGTTGGCCCCATCTAACCCAGCCCAGCCCATTGTGTTGGCCCCATCTAACCCAGCCCAGCCCATTGTGTTGGCCCCATCTAACCCAGCCCATTGTGTTGGCCCCATCTAACCCAGCCCATTGTGTTGGACCCATCTAACCCAGCCCATTGTGTTGGCCCCATCTAACCCAGCCCATTGTGTTGGCCCCATCTAACCCAGCCCATTGTGTTGGACCCATCTAACCCAGCCCATTGTGTTGGCCCCATCTAACCCAGCCCATTGTGTTGGCCCCATCTAACCCAGCCCATTGTGTTGGCCCCATCTAACCCAGCCCATTGTGTTGGCCCCATCTAACCCAGCCCATTGTGTTGGCCCCATCTAACCCAGCCCATTGTGTTGGACCCATCTAACCCAGCCCATTGTGTTGGACCCATCTAACCCAGCCCATTGTGTTGGCCCCATCTAACCCAGCCCATTGTGTTGGCCCCATCTAACCCAGCCCATTGTGTTGGACCCATCTAACCCAGCCCATTGTGTTGGCCCCATCTAACCCAGCCCATTGTGTTGGCCCCATCTAACCCAGCCCATTGTGTTGGACCCATCTAACCCAGCCCATTGTGTTGGCCCCATCTAACCCAGCCCATTGTGTTGGCCCCATCTAACCCAGCCCATTGTGTTGGCCCCATCTAACCCAGCCCATTGTGTTGGCCCCATCTAACCCAGCCCATTGTGTTGCAGGGCGTCCACCTTGATGAGCCCACATCACCAGCGACCGACAGGTGGTCTGGTCACGTGAGCAGCCCAGTGAAGAGCCAGTGGACGGACGAGGACCTGGAGGCGTTCGTCAAGCAGCTGTCCAACCCCCAGCACCAGGTAACCAAAGTGGGGGACCAGCCGGCCTCGCCCCGCAAGTGTAGCCTTGACCTTTGCCACGAGCTCAAGGACAGAACACGTGCGCGTGCCCCCCTGGCGCGGTCTGAAACCGACACCAGCGTCTCTTTCGGTGACCTTGACCCTCCCGTCATAGAGAAAGGCCGGATGGGTAAAAGCGATGACGTGTCGAGAGGTGGCGGATTAATTAGCGGTTTGTCCGGGTTAAGACTGATCAAGAATAAAAAGTTGGCCCGGAGCTCCCACGCGGCCAAACGATATGTGGCCCAGAAGACGAGAGAGGAGCCGGACATTGAGAACCTGGCCACGCCCGCCAGCTCGGTGACCTTCTCGTGCGGGTCAAGCCCCGAGGGTTCGGATGTAGAGGTCAGCGTGGAGACCCGGCCAGCCGAACACGTCGCCAACGGGACGACTAAGGAAGGCGGAAAAAAGAGACGATTCCGGAAAATTTTATCCCGTCCGCTCAACCGGTCTCAGAGCGCCGGGTGTGCGAAAGACGTGCCCGCGCATGCGCTGTTTGTGGAACAACACCGTGGTAAGGAGTCGGTAAGTTGTGGACGGAGACGTTGTGACCTTATCGTTGTAACCTTCACCTTTCGTTGTCAACCTTAGCTCAGTGTAGTATTGTGTCCATTATATTGCGACCATCATGCGTCGGCGCACTAGGCAACTAGATGAAATGAATGTTGTAACGTCGGCGCACTAGGCAACTAGATGAAATTAATGTTGTAACGTCGGCGCACTAGGCAACTAGATGAAATGAATGTTGTAACATCGGCGCACTAGGCAACTAGATGAAATGAATGTTGTAACATCGGCGCACTAGGCAACTAGATGAAATGAATGTTGTAACATCGGCGCACTAGGCAACTAGATGAAATGAATGTTGTAACGTCGGCGCACTAGGCAACTAGATGAAATGAATGTTGTAACGTCGGCGCACTAGGCAACTAGATGAAATGAATGTTGTAACGTCGGCGCACTAGGCAACTAGATGAAATGAATGTTGTAACGTCGGCGCACTAGCCAACTAGATGAAATGAATGTTGTAACGTCGGCGCACTAGGCAACTAGATGAAATGAATGTTGTAACGTCGGCGCACTAGGCAACTAGATGAAATGAATGTTGTAACGTCGGCGCACTAGGCAACTAGATGAATGTTGTAACATCGGCGCACTAGGCAACTAGATGAAATGAATGTTGTAACGTCGGCGCACTAGCCAACTAGATGAAATGAATGTTGTAACGTCGGCGCACTAGCCAACTAGATGAAATGAATGTTGTAACGTCGGCGCACTAGGCAACTAGATGAAATGAATGTTGTAACGTCGGCGCACTAGGCAACTAGATGAAATGAATGTTGTAACGTCGGCGCACTAGCCAACTAGATGAAATGAATGTTGTAACGTCGGCGCACTAGGCAACTAGATGAAATGAATGTTGTAACGTCGGCGCACTAGGCAACTAGATGAAATGAATGTTGTAACGTCGGCGCACTAGGCAACTAGATGAAATGAATGTTGTAACGTCGGCGCACTAGGCAACTAGATGAAATGAATGTTGTAACGTCGGCGCACTAGGCAACTAGATGAAATGAATGTTGTAACGTCGGCGCACTAGGCAACTAGATGAAATGAATGTTGTAACGTCGGCGCACTAGGCAACTAGATGAATGTTGTAACATCGGCGCACTAGGCAACTAGATGAAATGAATGTTGTAACATCGGCGCACTAGGCAACTAGATGGATGTTGTAACATCGGCGCACTAGCCAACTAGATGGATGTTGTCACGTCTGTCCCTACATGTGAGCTTTTATCGACATACAGACATACGCCTCCTCCCTATATACTAAAACCTCCTCCCTATATACACGGATGTTAACATTTCACGCCACATCATGATGACCAACAACAACATCAGCATATTGTTAGACATTGTCAGTTAGCTCATAGGAGTCAGTTTGCGCACACTTTAGCTTAGCTCATATTTTGCGTACACTTTAGCTTAGCTCATAGTTTGCGTACACTTTAGCTTAGCTCATAGTTTGCGTACACTTTAGCTCATAGTTTGCGTACACTGTAGCTCATAGTTTGCGTACACTTTAGCTCATAGTTTGCGTACACTTTAGCTCATAGTTTGCGTACACTTTAGCTCATAGTTTGCGTACACTGTAGCTCATAGTTTGCTTACACTTTAGCTTAGCTCATAGTTTGCGTACACTTTAGCTCATAGTTTGCGTACACTTTAGCTCATAGTTTGTGTACACTGTAGCTCATAGTTTGCGTCGGGTACTACAAGATCCGCCACCCAAGTAGCCGCAGCTAACTACCGACTCGGCCACCAGTTTCCCACAGCAAGAGACGCGAACTGGGTTCAAACACCGATTCGACATCCCCCTTCCCCCCCTGTAATGTACTAACAAAAAGTCGTAGGTTCCTGAAACATGTCCCATTCCTGACGGGTTTCGATCCTATTCTATTCCAGATGGCAGCTCGCAAAGCCCGCTCGAGCGAGGGTGATATCAGACACATGAAAAAAGACGACGACGAAGATGACGACGTGGATGAAGATGGAACGACGCGAACAACGACAGGCAAGAGGAGTCATTTTGGTCGCATCCACAAGACGAAGTCGGCTGACTCCGCGATGTTGGCGGCTGATGAACTGGGAGTCATTATGCCACAAGCCAAGCCTAAATCTAGAAACATGTAAGTCATAGACCAAGTCTAGAAACATGTAAGTCATAGACCAAGTCTAGAAACATGTAAGTCATAGACCAAGTCTAGAAACATGTAAGTCATAGACCAAGTCTAGAAACATGTAAGTCATAGACCAAGTCTAGAAACATGTAAGTCATAGACCAAGTCTAGAAACATGTAAGTCATAGACCAAGTCTAGAAACATGTAAGTCATAGACCAAGTCTAGAAACATGTAAGTCATAGACCAAGTCTAGAAACATGCAAGTCATAGACCAAGTCTAGAAACATGCAAGTCATAGACTGTTTGACTGATGTATCTAGATCAAATGACATCTGCCTGACATTTCACTTTTCCGTCTAACCTTAACTAACCTACAAAACAGGAAACGAAAACTAAAATCTCCAATTAAAAAAAAAATGTGTTTGAAAATTTAAATTTTATTAAAGAAAAAACAAGCCCAGAGAGCTAGACTAATTTAACAGGAAAATTTAGAGTACAGCTTTTAGATCACTTTTACACTATGAGCGCCAACGGTAAAAGTTTAAGGTACGGCTGATTCCCACAAGTTGGTTTCTATTTTTAGACTGCGATAACTGAACTCCGATTTCAAGTTGAGCCGATGGAATGACTCATTCTGAGCCGTGGATGAGGCCAGGGGCGGCGCGAGAGGGGGGGGCGGTCTAAAATTAGAAGCGCGTGCTGATCGTAGTTTTCAATCGAGCATCTTTCAGGATTTTTTTTTATCAGGCGAAAAATGAGCTCATTAAAACAACAAAATTTACATGCACGAGTCAACATTCAGATGGGTGGCCCAAATCTTTTTTATACAGTAGGGGGTTAACATCAAACATATAGCAAAGCTAGTTAAATCTAGTTAATATTTGGTTTTGGTACACTTTTTCACAACGTAATTTAAAAACAGCTAGTGATTTGAAGAGAGCACAATTTGGTAAACATCTGTGTATTTTTGTCTTGGGGTAACATTAAAAAAGTATCCTCCCCCATGAGGCTAATCTAATCAGACGAGATATGACGCGGACATGTTTACGTGTCTCTGTTGTGGCGCTAAAAATATTCGTACAACATGGCGGCAACACATTGTCACGTGACCGACATTGTTTTTAAAAGTTGAGATTTTCCAAATATTTTAGGCTTAGTGTGGGTTGAGATGTGATAGAAAAGTAAACAAATAGGAAAAGGTACATGTAATGAAATTTGTATAATTTATATAGAAAATATATACTTTTAACAGTGTCCGCCCCCCGAAAATTTCAAGTGCCCCCCCCCCCCCGGAGAAAAAAGTCTGGAAGAAACACTGACTCACATCAAACAAGATTCTGCAGCCATGTTAGTTTTTTTTATAAGGGTAGACTCGCGATTTCATTGTCCCTAGCATTTTTTCATCCTCCACCCCCCCTCCCTATACACTAGTATACACTATTCCCCACACATATTTATCTCATTTCCTAGATCTAATAACTTGTCTCTACGCGAGTTATAGGCAAATGCGTTAGAATTTTGATTATTCTAGATCTCAGTCAATCTAGGAAAAATACAAATTTAGTAATAGTAGAGTAGTTTAAAATCTGTTCTACTTGAGGTTATTTTTAAAAAATGAAAGTGATTTGGCTTTTACTTCTTACTGACGTCACTGTTATTGTTCTATAGTAACTTCAGTAAGATCTAGATGTCTTAGAGTCACTCTAGCTAGACAACACTGTCTGTCTGCTTTACAAAATAACATTCTCCAACTTGATTTACTCTATTAATGCTAAGGTTTAAATTTATATATTTTATGTACTGTAAAATGTAAGTACAGTTTTTTAGCCAAAACTAACTACCATGGCCATAATAAAAAAAATATTCAACTTGTGCTGTTTCTCTTTGACAGAGCCAAAAAGATTTCCAAAAAAATGCAATTTTTGAGGAGGAGACACACGGACTCCACTCTGGGGATGATGAAGGGCGAGGAGGGTGCCAGACGACTAGCCAATGTTGACCCTGAAGAAGCGCAAGAATGGAGCAAATCTTTTGAGTCTTTGTTGTTTGACAAAAGTAAGTCTCTTCATTATAAACACCCTAATCTAATTTTTTTTTAAAATTATTATTTAGAAGATTGTAATTTGTATTATTTTAAAAACTTTTTAAAAAGTTGTCTGTTGATAACAATTAATGAAGCCTCCCATGTTGTCTCCCTCCCAGCTGGCCTAGAATTGTTCCGTGGGTTCTTGATGTCTGAACACAGTGATGAAAACATTGAGTTTTGGATTGCTTGTGAAAACTACAAAAGTACCAGATCATCCAAACAGTTACCCGCCCTTGCCAATAAAATATTTAACGACTATGTCGCCGTCCAGTCTAAACGAGAGGTAAAAGCTTCTCCCATTATTTCATATTTTTATAGTCTAAAAAATTAACAACTTTATAAGATTTGTTTACATTGGCAACAAATGGCTTGTTTACATTTTTTTAATTGTACATTTTTTATCACTAGATAAATCTGGATTCAAAAACTCGAAATTTGACATTTGAAAGTGTGACATCCAACCCCAACAGACAAACTTTTGATGAAGCTCAGCGCAGGGTGCAGGCACTCATGGAAAAGGATTCCTATCGCAGGTTCCTCGAGTCTGAAGTTTATCAAGACCTCGCAGCTGGAAATATTCAGCATAAATCTTAACAAAACTTTCAAGATCAGGGCTTTTTGGATGTTTTTTTTTTGTGTACAATTTTCATTTTTTTAAAAAGCTTTATTCTTTATTTAGTTCTAGATTAATGTATTAGCAGTTCTTTTTTACTTTTGAAGTCTGTGTTTTAATTTAGTTGTATTTAAATATTTTGATAAATTTATCCATGAATTCAAATGATTTCACTTTGGTTATTTTAAACAATTTGTAGTTAATGTGATCATGATTTGTGTGTTGTAAGTTTAGTTCCTACAAAATGGTACCACTTTTTTCATCGTCACTAAAGTTCAAAGATGATTTCACATTTGTTTCCTGTAACCATTTTGTGCTTATTCTGTGAGCTGACCTTGTTACCCTTGAGTGGGATGATGTTCCATTGAATGCCGAAGCTAGCTGCAAGGCACCCTCCATGAGGTTTGTTGACCTCACCATATAGCTTCAAGTGAGAAATTAAGGGGAGCAGACTGTGCTATAGCCCTTTCAAGTTGTTATGTAAGTTATAAGTTTGCAAACATTGAACTAAACAAACCCAAGTTAAGTCTGGTGGTCTGTTGAAAACTTGGGATGACCACTAATCTATGCAAATTTATGTATACACTTAGAAGTAATATTAACTTAGTTAAAAAGTTGTGATGGCAAGAATGCTGCCCCAATAGTCTCGGCAATCCGTATTTCTTGATTATTTTTTTTATGTAACCAAAGATTTTTTGGTGAAAGCTTTAACATGAGCCATGTAACATTACAGTAACAATAGAACATGTAAACAAAATCAAAATCTCTTCGTCTGTGATAACAAAACTGTTAAGGAAAGCTTTGGTTCTATAGTTTGGTTGAGGATGCTAGCTTTAGTTTGGGTGCAAGCTTTAGTTTGGGTGCGGGATGACTGATGTAGTACCCATCACAAAGGTGGTGCTATGATGTGCTTACGTAATGTAGACAGAAAAAACCCAGTTGTACCCTTTTATATTCCATTCCTAAATCACTTGAATTTTGTATGTATATTTGTGTAAGACTTGAATTATGTATATTTGTGTCAGAAAATCTTAATTTATGAATTATGCCTCGCTTTATATCTAAATTTTACAAATATTTTTAAAAATATAATCTCACAGAAAACTTCTCATTATAATTATATGCCTAAAAATTGCATCAGGATTTTGAAATTTTCCATGCAATTGTTCTACCTATTAATTTTAAAGTAATGCAAAAAATTGATTTACTTTTTTTTTTATTGAAGCATAAAATCTAAATTCAATTTATTACCAATATTTCTAAAAAAAAAAAATGTTAGAAATTTTTTCATTAATATTCTTTTATACTTTGTTAACCACTTGAGTCAATTTCAAATTTTAAGCCTAGTAAAAACATGATTTGACCTGATTATGTAAACTTGCATCTAAATTTACATGCCTAATGTGGGGTAATAATAAAATGCTTGTAAATATTGTAAAAAAGATCAAACTTATTTTCTAACTACAGATGTTTTTTGTACATTGGATGATATCCATAGTGTTTCCAGATGTAACTCTGTTATTATGCATAATATGTTAGAGAAATACCATGCAAGTCTACCTGTGCAAATCAAAGTTTTGTTTACATTTTATCTCCCACAATGTTTAGTGTCACACTGGGATTTTATTTATTTGGTCAATGTTTCACTCATTGCAAAAATGTCATCTATATTTTGATATTAGATTGTGGTCATGTGTGAATCTATATTTAGAAAGTTGATCATGTGAGACATGTTTATTTATAGCAACCCAAGTCCATCTCCCAGCAAGTGGTGCACTGTTCTATCAAAACATGCATCTCTCTGTCATCTATGTCAAATAAAATTCTCAAATATCACAGCATGACTCCACTGAATCATTTTGTTAATGTTATGAGCTGTAGTGAGCAGACATAGCACAATAGAAAAGAAGAAACTCTGTAAACATGGCATCTTTATTGAAGTGTCTAGGTCTGCTAGGCTCAGTGTCATCAGTCATCATAGAAATATATAAAACCACATTTGATAACTTGTTCATTGTGTACATGGGCTACACAGGCTGCAGGACAGACAACACATATTCCCTCCCTTGAATAAACAGACTTGTAGCAATGAGAGAATTTTATCACAAAAAAATTGTGGGCAGCTAACAGGCTATTATGTTGTTAGCTTGAAACAAACCAATAGAGAACAAAAACAGTGGGTCCAAAGTTGAATTCATTGAGCATTTAAACCAGTCTTAGTTGTAACCAACAGAAATGTAAAGTTTGATGAGCATATACTTGAGCAGGGGGGGGGGGTATTTTATGGAGTCACACTGCAGCTGGTGGGCTTGTTTCTTGGGACAGGACAGGTGAACAGTGATTGTAAGGAAAGTTTTAAAAAATGGCATGGCTGCAGAGTTTCTCTCAGCTATCTCTTGTGGAGGGGGGGGGGGGGGGGGGAGGGGAAAGTAAGGGAGGATAAATAAAAAATAGAAACTTTTTTATAGTAAATATATATTTCAAACATTGACAACCCCTCCCATTGAGAATATTCTGAAAGGAACCAAGTATGACTGTTAGGGAGCATTGTACTTAATGTCAGGTGCAGGGCATGAAACTATGCCAAAGTTGGACCATGTGTAGGAATGTGACAGATAAGTTCATTAGAAACCAAAGTAGCCTGCCATCAAGTAGTTGCTATACAAAGGGAGATAATGATCGTGGTTTGTGTACATGGGTTGTTTTGAAGCCAAGAAAATGAAAATAACAAAATAGAATGTCAATTATAAAAATAATTATTTGAATGTTAATTATAAAACTAATTATTTGCATGTCAGTTTTAACTATAAAAACATTTTAGTTGGTGAAGTAATTAAATAACAGCTGAAGAAACAGAAGTTTGAAAGCAAAAACAAAGTATGTTCCTATACATGAGAAAATAAGTTCTGTACAATAGTGCTACAGCCGGAGGCTGGGAAATTTTTATACAATCAAAACATGAAAGAAAATGTACAAACTCATGCTAGTCACCACTATATACATCAACATTCTCACAACCTGCCCACAACAACCAACACCAAAGGTTGACAACAAATGCTGGCAACCCTGTTGTGTGGACCAGAGAGAACTAATGGGGGAGGGGAGGGTGGAGAAAGAAGTTTTTTTTAGAAACATTAGCAATGGCATCTGAAATAATTGTTGATGGACCTGCTGGTCAGCCTAATGGGTTACTAGGATGATGGCTAGTGTGGTCTTTCAACTGTATTGCCATGTGGTATGGTCAGACAATGTCATGACACCAGTGACATCCCAGCCATGCAATGACACCAAAGACATTGCAGCCATGTCATGACATTAGTGACACGCCAGCCATTTCATGTCACCAGTGATATCCCAGCCATGTCATGACATTAGTGACACGCCAGCCATTTCATGTCACCAGTGATATCCCAGCCATGTCATGACATTAGTGACACGCCAGCCATTTCATGTCACCAGTGATATCCCAGCCATGTCATGACATTAGTGACCAGCCAGCCATGTCATGACATTAGTGACCAGCCAGCCATGTCATGACATTAGTGACCAGCCAGCCATGTCATGACATTAGTGACCAGCCAGCCATGTCATGACACCAGTGACATCCCAGCCATGTCATGACATTAGTGACCAGCCAGCCATGTCATGACATTAGTGATATCCCAGCCATGTCATGACATTAGTGACCAGCCAGCCATGTCATGACATTAGTGACATGCCAGCCATGTCATGACATTAGTGACATGCCACTCGTGTCAAAAATCTGTCTGGCCATAAACCCCACAGCCTTGCCAGACAACTAAGAAACCTTGAGATTTCTATTTATAAATGCTGGTACACTTTGTTTTTCTAACTAACCTCTTCGTCAAATAAATTAATGTTAAGTAGGTGTTGCTGGAGGAGTCCCCTGTAAACCAACTTCAGTATCTAGTTTAGAATATCAACAGGTAGCACTGACAGGTAGCACTGCCCTTGGCCTACTGTCACCTCACTCCTCCTCATCTTGTACATAAGCCAGTGGGAAGTAGCCAATCTATGGAGAGACAGACAAACATACAATAAAAAATCTTTGGACAAACATACAATATCAGATCTATGGACAAACAGAAAATGATCTATGTTAAATATTCTGACCATTACCCTATTTGAGCGCAGATTCTCCCCTTTCCACCAGCCTTTGTCCTGTCCAGTTTTGCTCAGTATGGCTATCCTGTCATTAACCTTTAGTGTCACTTGAGTTGTAGATGTAGCTGCATAATCATAGATGGCCACGGCATAGCCTAATACTCGCGGCCCATCTGGGAACAGTAAAATGGGTTGAGTTGGCCATTATAGTTGGGTGTAGCCTGCAGGTTGTAACCTACAGGTTGTAACCTACTGACCACAGGTTGTAGCCTGCAGGTTGTAACCTACTGACCACAGGTTGTAGCCTGCAGGTTGTAACCTACTGACCACAGGTTGTAGCCTGCAGGTTGTAACCTACTGACCACAGATTGTAGCCTGCAGGTTGTAACCTACTGACCACAGGTTGTAGCC
The DNA here is from genome assembly GCF_028476545.2 of Physella acuta. Classification (NCBI taxonomy): domain Eukaryota; kingdom Metazoa; phylum Mollusca; class Gastropoda; family Physidae; genus Physella; species Physella acuta. Next base: position 690,381 of record NW_026731794.1, read on the forward strand.
TGCAGGTTGTAACCTACTGACCACAGATTGTAGCCTGCAGGTTGTAACCTACTGACCACAGGTTGTAGCCTGCAGGTTGTAACCTACTGACCACAGGTTGTAGCCTGCAGGTTGTAACCTACTGACCACAGGTTGTAACCTACTGACCACAGGTTGTAGCCTGCAGGTTGTAACCTACTGACCACAGGTTGTAGCCTGCAGGTTGTGCCCTACTGACCACAGGTTGTAACCTAATGACCACAGGTTGTAACCTACTGACCACAGGTTGTAGTCTGCAGGTTGTAACCTACTGACCACAGGTTGTAGCCTGCAGGGTGTAACCTACTGACCACAGATTGTAGCCTGCAGGTTGTAACCTACTGACCACAGGTTGTAACCTACTGACCACAGGTTGTAGCCTGCAGGTTGTGACCTACTGACCACAGGCTGTAGCCTGCAGGTTGTGACCTACTGACCACAGGTTGTAGCCTGCAGGTTGGGACCTACTGACCACAGGTTGTAGCCTGCAGGTTGGGACCTACTGACCACAGGTTGTAGCCTGCAGGTTGGGACCTACTGACCACAGGTTGTAGCCTTCTGGCTACAGGTTTGATTGAGTAAACATTCAAGCAAGGCTTTTAGTGTATGGTGTAATAAGGCCAACTTACTGGCTACCCTCTTGTAAGGATATTTGAGGGTTGTGCACACATCAGGAAAGCTGTCTGAGAGCTCGTTGTTCTGGTAGAAGTCAACCAACTCCTGTAGAAGGAACAGGTAGGATATGGTCATTTGTCTACTGAGTGGTAGGTTGATTAGGAGGGAAATATTTATTGGTGGATCATCGTTTGGTGGTAAATATTCAAAGGGACAGCACTTTGGTACAGGTATGACAAAAGGAAGTACTAGAGTACAGGTAGACAATAATTAAGTACATGTGTGTTTTCAGTAAACCCCCTCGACCAACCTGCACAGAAGAAAAGTAGCGCAATTCTGCCAGATAAAACTGCCCATCAGCTGTTCTGTTCACTTTGATGTGTCTCACAGCATTGGCGTACCTGTAGGTATTCAAACTAGATGCATCTTCTACAACATATATATGTAATTAGTGTTTTAGTGAAGACAAAGAAAATACAAGAACCTTAACCCACATACAGAATCTCCCATGTTGCAGTGTTTAATTATAGCATAAGGCCAACAACTCACCAAATACTAAGACTTAGCTCCCCTGTTTTATACCACAAAATAAAGCCAAAAACTCACTTAATACTGAGACTTAACTCCCCTGTTTTATAAAACAAAATAAAGCCAATAACTCACTTAATACTGAGACTTAACTCCCCTGTTTTATAAAACAAAATAAAGCCAAAAACTCACTTAATACTGAGACTTAACTCCCCTGTTTTATAAAACAAAATAAAACCAATAAACTCACTTAATACTGAGACTTAACTCCCCTGTTTTATACAACAAAATAAAGCCAAAAACTCACTTAATACTGAGACTTAACTCCCCTGGCCGAGTAGGGTTGTTGGTGACCCTGATGAGGAAGGTACCATCAGGTAGGGGGTCTAAAGCCTGTTGTGCTGACACTCTCTCCATCTCACCTACGTACCTGGACAGTAGCACCAATAGGGTTAGTTTACACTCAGCTTTACATACTGGGGTCAGAAGTACTTACTGGGGTCATCTCTACATAATGGGGTCAGCTCTACATACTGGGGTCATCTCTACATACTGGGGTCAGCTCTACATACTGGGGTCAGCTCTACATACTGGGGTCAGCTCTACATACTGGGGTCAGCTCTACATACTGGGGTCAGATGTACATACTGGGGTCAGCTCTACATACTGGGGTCAGCTCTACATACTGGGGTCAGCTCTACATACTGGGGTCAGCTCCACATACTGGGGTCAGATGTACATACTGGGGTCAGCTCTACATACTGGGGTCAGCTCTACATACTGGGGTCAGCTCTACATACTGGGGTCAGATGTACATACTGGGGTCAGTTGTACATACTGGGGTTAGCTCTACATACTGGGGTCAGCTCTACATACTGGGGTCAGCTCTACATACTGGGGTCAGCTCTACATACTGGGGTCAGCTCTACATACTGGGGTCAGATGTACATACTGGGGTCAGATGTACATACTGGGGTCAGCTCTACATACTGGGGTCAGCTCTACATTCTGGGGTCAGCTCTACATACTGGGGTCAGATGTACATACTGGGGTCAGCTCTACATACTGGGGTCAGCTCTACATACTGGGGTCAGATGTACATACTGGGGTCAGCTCTACATACTGGGGTCAGCTCTACATACTGGGGTCAGTTGTACATACTGGGGTCAGCTCTACATACTGGGGTCAGATGTACATACTGGGGTCAGATGTACATACTGGGGTCATCTCTACATACTGGGGTCAGCTGTACATACTGGGGTCAGATGTACAAATTAGGGTCAGCTCTACATACTGGGGTCAGCTCTACATACTGGGGTCAGATGTACATACTGGGGTCAGCTCTACATACTGGGGTCAGCTCTACATACTGGGGTCAGCTCTACATACTGGGGTCAGATGTACATACTGGGGTCAGATGTACATACTGGGGTCAGATGTACATACTGGGGTCAGATGTACATACTGGGGTCAGATGTACATACTGGGGTCAGCTCTACATACTGGGGTCAGATGTACATACTGGGGTCAGATGTACATACTGGGGTCAGCTCTACATACTGGGGTCAGATGTACATACTGGGGTCAGATGTACATACTGGGGTCAGCTCTACATACTGGGGTCAGATCTACATACTGGGGTCAGCTCTACATACTGGGGTCAGATGTACATACTGGGGTCAGCTCTACATACTGGGGTCAGCTCTACATACTGGGGTCAGATGTACATACTGGGGTCAGATGTACATACTGGGGTCAGATGTACATACTGGGGTCAGCTCTACATACTGGGGTCAGATCCACATACTGGGGTCAGCTCTACATACTGGGGTCAGCTCTACATACTGGGGTCATCTCTACTTACTGGGGTCATCTCTACATACTGGGGTCAGCTCCACATACTGGGGTCAGATGTACTTACTGGGGTCATCTCTACATACTGGGGTCAGCTCTACATAGTGGGGGTCATCTCTACATACTGGGGTCAGCTCTACATACTGGGGTCAGCTCTACATACTGGGGTCAGCTCTACATACTGGGGTCAGCTCTACATAGTGGGGGTCATCTCTACATACTGGGGTCAGATGTACATACTGGGGTCATCTCTACATACTGGGGTCAGCTCTACATACTGGGGTCAGCTCTACATACTGGGGTCAGCTCCACATACTGGGGTCAGATGTACATACTGGGGTCAGCTCTACATACTGGGGTCAGCTCTACATAGTGGGGGTCATCTCTACATAGTGGGGGTCATCTCTACATACTGGGGTCAGCTCTACATACTGGGGTCAGCTCTACATACTGGGGTCAGATGTACATACTGGGGTCAGATGTACATACTGGGGTCAGCTCTACATACTGGGGTCAGATGTACATACTGGGGTCAGATGTACATACTGGGGTCAGCTCTACATACTGTGGTCAGATCTACATACTGGGGTCAGCTCTACATACTGGGGTCAGATGTACATACTGGGGTCAGCTCTACATACTGGGGTCAGCTCTACATACTGGGGTCAGATGTACATACTGGGGTCAGATGTACATACTGGGGTCAGATGTACATACTGGGGTCAGCTCTACATACTGGGGTCAGATCCACATACTGGGGTCAGCTCTACATACTGGGGTCAGCTCTACATACTGGGGTCATCTCTACTTACTGGGGTCATCTCTACATACTGGGGTCAGCTCCACATACTGGGGTCAGATGTACTTACTGGGGTCATCTCTACATACTGGGGTCAGCTCTACATAGTGGGGGTCATCTCTACATACTGGGGTCAGCTCTACATACTGGGGTCAGCTCTACATACTGGGGTCAGCTCTACATACTGGGGTCAGCTCTACATAGTGGGGGTCATCTCTACATACTGGGGTCAGATGTACATACTGGGGTCATCTCTACATACTGGGGTCAGCTGTACATACTGGGGTCAGCTCTACATACTGGGGTCAGCTGTACATACTGGGGTCATCTCTACATACTGGGGTCAGCTCTACATACTGGGGTCAGCTCTACATACTGGGGTCAGCTCCACATACTGGGGTCAGATGTACATACTGGGGTCAGCTCTACATACTGGGGTCAGCTCTACATAGTGGGGGTCATCTCTACATACTGGGGTCAGCTCTACATACTGGGGTCAGCTCTACATACTGGGGTCAGCTCTACATACTGGGGTCAGATGTACATACTGGGGTCATCTCTATAAAAACCAGTCAGCATTACAAAGAGTGATCATTACATAGGTTGGTCTAATTAAAATATTTAATTAAGATGAAGGTGAACCTGACAGAGATAAATGATACATTAGTTAAGTTAAAGACTAATTAGTTTTTAATTCAATTAAAGCATGTTAGAGACATTTTATGCACAATATAACCAAAGTCTATCAAGTAAAAACTTGAATAATGCACAATGTTATTAAAGTCTATCAAGTAAAAATTTGATTAAAAAAAACAAAGGGACTACAACAGCAAGCAACAACCATGAAACAAAAAATGAGGTGAAACATGAAAACAATGAGGAACACAGGTAATGTAAGACAAGGGGGAGTGGCAGGCAAATGGCAGCATTCAACACAAATACTTCATCTAACTTTTTTTTATTTTTAAAATATCAAAGAATAAAAAACCAATGTAGGAGAGTTCAAACATCACACATCAGTTGTTGGGCTGTGACACAACACTACAGCACTAGATAAATGGGGAGCGCAGTGATTCATTCACTCTTTAGATTTTATCTTAACATGAGGGATGGGTCTTGGACTTGAAGTAGAAATCATTCATTTAGGCTTAGGTGAGTGCTAAAAACACATTTCTTACAAGCTAATGGGAGTGATGCCACCCCCCCCCCCCCATCATTCTATGACCAGTATACAAAACATAATGATCACAACATATGATGTGAAGATGCCCTCCCCCACCCATGTGACTAGTACACAAAACATAATGATCACAACATATGATGTGTGACTAGTAGACAAAACATAATGATCACAACATATCATGTGAAGATGCCCCCCCCCCCCTCATGTGACTAGTATACAAAACACAATGATGACTAAAACTGCTGTAAAGATCCCCCCCTCCCCACTATGAGGTGTAAAACATACCATGGAAATGCGGCCAAATATTTGAGCAGAGCCATGCTCTGTGGACCATTATCCTGCCGGTCAGGCTGTGGAGGGGGATTTCTCCTGGGGAACTGGGCTTCAACTTGTTCATACGAGTCACTTGGGCTCTTAACAAGGTGACACATTGCATTAGCAAACATCACATCAAAGCATGCATTAATAAAGTTCAACTAGTCAAAACATCAAGTGATACATCACAATGTTGACTTGCTCGGCTACAGACAGCATGGGTCTGCAGCAGACAGCAGTGGTCAGCTACAAGACAGCTATAGACAGCAGTGGTCAGCTACAAGACAGCTACAGACAGCAGTGGTCAGCTACAAGACAGCTACAGACAGCAGTGGTGAACTAACCAATGCTGACACAGTAGGCTGATTCCATTCAAATAAAAAAAAAACAAGCACCAATCCATGCAGCACTAGCCAACATGCCAGACATCAATGGCTGGTCCAGATACAGAGACATGTAGACATCAAGCCAGCAACCAGCACCATAGAGAACCAGAATTATAGATAACCTCTCTAATGTATCTGGATGACATCCCTCATGTTTCTCGAGGATGTCCCTAGTGTAGTGCTGGTTGCAGGGACCAACCACTGGTGACTGGGCATGAAGTACCAGCATTAGAATGTTACCAACTAGAGTCAGGTTAGAGCTTTGAACCAACAGACCATGCCCAGCAGCACAGGGTGAGAGGACAGACAACACACAGACAGACAGACAGACCCCCAGCCTACCAGAGCTGAGAGGGGAAACCTTCAACTTTTTTGGCCGAGACACTGAGTGCACCTGCCCCATCCTCTGGCCACTTCTGGCTGCCATTCTGCTGAGTGATGCTATCTTTAGAGACCTTGGGGTGTGAATAGAGGTCAGAGGTCAGACATGTGCCTTGTATTGAGTCCATGCTAACAATGGTGGGCACTAAACAAGAGGACAGTCAAGGTCTATTTCAGTGAAATCAGAGAAATCAACCTAGGAACCCATGTCAGGAACATCATTTCAAACTGGCAATATATCAAAAAAAACATCAAGCAAAACCTTAGAAACTTCAATCAACCTTAGAAATAGCAAATTCAAATAGAATGAATGAATTATTAACTAGACAGGGCCGCCTTGATGTTCTCTATGAGTGTCATTCAGTCTAAAGCATATTTCATCAGATACTTTATTAACACTAGGTAACTAGTTACATTTACAATCAGTTCATCTACCTACGTGCTTGGATCATAAGAGCTTTAGATGGTTTTTGTTACACACAAAACTAAACCTTTTTTAATCATGGGAAAAATAAATCAGAATAAAAGCTTTTCTGGTTTTTTATTTAAAAATCAATTGATCAAAGTACGAATTAAACTTAAATTACAAAAAAAATGTGAGAATTTCAAAGTGATTAAGGGGATATGCGCGGAAAAAAAAAATCACAAAATTTCTTGTTTTTCGTCATGATGGGTTTTTTGCACTTTTGGATACTTTGTCCATTTTTGTATAAAAAAAATAATAACTTTAAAGAGAAAAAAATATTTTATGTGTTTGAATTACGATTTTTATGACCCTATTAATTAAAAAATAATCAATTTTTCCCAATCTTAAAAGCTCTCTATGAAAAGTTTTATATCCGTCATTATAATGTATTTGACATCATTGGAAAGCTTGATTTCTCATGTATTTAATAAACTTAATTTCCTACATCTCGGAAACACCCAAAGCTTACAATCGGCTTTGCAGTTTACACAGATATGGTACTTTCCTGACCTAGTTTTTGTTACTTTTGGCCGTTTTTCTCAGTTCGCAGGTTTTTAACACTAAAAAGCCTACTACTTTTTTATTTATTAAACAATGCCAACCATATTTTCAGTAAATGTTCTTGGTGCAAAAATACAACTTTTGTCACGAGGGAATTGTGATTGCTTGCATAGAAAAAAAGTATTTGGTAATTAATATGCACATTTTGAAACTTTTGAATACTAAAAAGGGTACGATTTTTTAGACCTTGTAAAATTCTTACTAGTAATTATTTCAAAAAGTTGTCGTGACAAAAGTTTTAATATATACTGAAATATAAGCAGTTTAAATTTGATTGCTATAGGTGCATAAATAAAAAAGCCTTAGTATTTTTAAATGTACCAAAAAATTCAAAATGGCGGAGGTTTTTTTGGGTTTCCATGACAACCAAAATTGTTTTTGACCCTTTTTTTCCTGTTTAATACTTACTTTTATATGCCAAATATGATAAAAGTATTCAAAAGGCTTTAGATCTTAAACTGTAAAAAATAGAAAAAAACATAGCATGTCCCCTTAAAAGCCTTTTATTCATGGAGACCTGTGAATGTCTGCTTATTTCTGTTATGTCTGCTTATTTCTGTTGGGTATCAAACCTATTAATAGATGGAGTAGCCATAGTAGAGTAAACTTACCTTTTTCTTGACAACGTGACTGGTAGGAAAGTAGCCCTCCATACCACTTTTTAACCGGCCCTGTAAAATAGACAGGACTGTCTTTATGGTCAGACTACAGACACCATCAACTGTCTTACTGGTCATCTAAATAGCCTCTAGACCCACCCAGCCAAGACTAGCACTTGACCCCCACCCCGACCTACCTTCCACCAATTGTCATCTGACTGAGCTATCAAATCTATTTCCTCGTCTTTAGAGAAGTGCAAAGCTGGTTTGAAACAGTTGGGTGGGGGCGGTAGACCCTTGTAAGGTTGAATGGCTGTAGCCTTGTGGGCTGAAACAACAAAACAGGTGGCAACTTAACTTTCTTCTAGATTTTGTCATGGTCAATCAAGATAGTCTATCTGGTGGTCAATCAAGATAGTCTATCTGGTGGTCAATCAAGATAGTCTATCTGGTGGTCAATCAAGATAGTCTATCTGGTGGTCAATCAAGATAGTCTATCTGGTGGTCAATCAAGATAGTCTATCTGGTGGTCAATCAAGATAGTCTATCTGGTGGTCAATCAAGATAGTCTATCTGGTGGTCAATCAAGATAGTCTATCTGGTGGTCAATCAAGATAGTCTATCTGGTGGTCAATCAAGATAGTCTATCTGGTGGTCAATCAAGATAGTCTATCTGGTGGTTAATCAAGATAGTCTATCTGGTGGTCAATCAAGATAGTCTATCTGGTGGTCAATCAAGATAGTCTATCTGGTGGTCAATCAAGGTATTCTATCAGGTGGTCAATCAAGATATTCTATCTGGTGGTCAATCAAGATAGTCTATCTGGTGGTCAATCAAGATAGTCTATCTGGTGGTCAATCAAGTCTATCTGGTGGTCAATCAAGTCTATCTGGTGGTCAATCAAGATAGTCTATCTGGTGGTCAATCAAGATAGTCTATCTGGTGGTCAATCAAGATAGTCTATCTGGTGGTCAATCAAGATAGTCTATCTGGTGGTCAATCAAGATAGTCTATCTGGTGGTCAATCAAGTCATTCTATCTGGTGGTCAATCAAGATAGTCTATCTGGTGGTCAATCAAGATAGTTTATCTGGTGGTCAATCAAGATATTCTATCTGGTGGTCAATCAAGATAGTCTATCTGGTGGTCAATCAAGTCTATCTGGTGGTCAATCAAGATATTCTATCTGGTGGTCAATCAAGATAGTCTATCTGGTGGTCAATCAAGATAGTCTATCTGGTGGTCAATCAAGATAGTCTATCTGGTGGTCAATCAAGTCTATCTGGTGGTCAATCAAGATATTCTATCTGGTGGTCAATCAAGATAGTCTATCTGGTGGTCAATCAAGTCATTCTATCTGGTGGTCAATCAAGGTATTCTATCAGGTGGTCAATCAAGATATTCTATCTGGTGGTCAATCAAGATATTCTATCTGGTGGTCAATCAAGATATTCTATCTGGTGGTCAATCAAGATAGTCTATCTGGTGGTCAATCAAGTCTATCTGGTGGTCAATCAAGATAGTCTATCTGGTGGTCAATCAAGATAGTCTATCTGGTGGTCAATCAAGATAGTCTATCTGGTGGTCAATCAAGTCTATCTGGTGGTCAATCAAGATATTCTATCTGGTGGTCAATCAAGATATTCTATCTGCTTTGCGCAATTTTACACTTTGTTTATCAAACAGAAGCTAGCAGTAGAAAAAAATGGTATGCATGTCTAGATAGATAGAGTGCAACATAATTAATAAAGAAAAAATGCTATTAAAATTTTTCAAAAGCAAAGCAATGAGTAAACTTTGTATAAACTGCTTTTCATTTAGTGTTGTACGTGCAAACCAGTGTGTTGCATGCCAGACAAAAAAAAACTTATTAAAAAAATTATCCAACCATCCTTAGATTATCATGTCCAACCATCCTTAGATTATCATGTCCAACCATCCTTAGATTATTTTGTCCAACCATCCTTAGATTATCATGTCCAACCATCCTTAGATTATCATGTCCAACCATCCTTAGATTATTTTGTCCAACCATCCTTAGATTATCATGTCCAACCATCCTTAGATTATCATGTCCAACCATCCTTAGATTATCATGTCCACCCATCCTTAGATTATCTTGTCCAACCATCCTTAGATTATCATGTCCAACCATCCCTAGATTATCATGTCCAACCATCCTTAGATTATCATGTCCAACCATCCTTAGATTATCATGTCCAACCATCCTTAGCTTATCATGTCTAACCATCCTTAGATTATCATGTCCAACCATCCTTAGATTATCATGTCCAACCATCCTTAGATTATCATGTCCAACCATCCTTAGATTATCATGTCCAACCATCCTTAGATTATCATGTCCAACCATCCTTAGATTATCATGTCCACCCATCCTTAGATTATCTTGTCCAACCATCCTTAGATTATCATGTCCAACCATCCCTAGATTATCATGTCCAACCATCCTTAGATTATCATGTCCAACCATCCTTAGATTATCATGTCCAACCATCCTTAGCTTATCATGTCTAACCATCCTTAGATTATCATGTCCAACCATCCTTAGATTATCATGTCCAACCATCCTTAGATTATCATGTCCAACCATCCTTAGATTATCATGTCCAACCATCCTTAGATTATCATGTCCAACCATCCTTAGATTATCATGTCCAACCATCCTTAGATTATCATGTCCAACCATCCTTAGATTATCATGTCCAACCATCCTTAGATTATCATGTCCAACCATCCTTAGATTATCATGTCCAACCATCCTTAGATTATCATGTCCAACCATCCTTAGATTATCATGTCCAACCATCCTTAGCTTATCATGTCCAACCATCCTTAGATTATTTTGTCTAACCATCCTTAGATTATCATGTCCAACCATCCTTAGATTATTTTGTCTAACCATCCTTAGATTATCATGTCTAACCATCCTTAGATTATTTTGTCTAACCATCCTTAGATTATCATGTCTAACCATCCTTAGATTATTTTGTCTAACCATCCTTAGATTATCATGTCCAACCATCCTTAGATTATTTTGTCCAACCATCCTTAGATTATCATGTCCAACCATCCTTAGATTATCATGTCCAACCATCCTTAGATTATTTTGTCTAACCATCCTTAGATTATCATGTCCAACCATCCTTAGCTTATCATGTCTAACCATCCTTAGATTATCATGTCCAACCATCCTTAGATTATCATGTCCAACCATCCTTAGATTATCATGTCCAACCATCCTTAGATTATCATGTCCAACCATCCTTAGATTATCATGTCCAACCATCCTTAGATTATCATGTCCAACCATCCTTAGATTATCATGTCCAACCATCCTTAGATTATTTTGTCTAACCATCCTTAGCTTATCATGTCTAACCATCCTTAGATTATCATGTCCAACCATCCTTAGATTATCATGTCCAACCATCCTTAGATTATCATGTCCAACCATCCTTAGATTATCATGTCCAACCATCCTTAGATTATCATGTCTAACCATCTGTAGATTATCATGTCCAACCATCCTTAGATTATCTTGTCCAACCATCCTTAGATTATCTTGTCCAACCATCCTTAGATTATCATGTCCAACCATCCTTAGATTATCATGTCCAACCATCCTTAGATTATTTTGTCTAACCATCCTTAGCTTATCATGTCTAACCATCCTTAGATTATCATGTCCAACCATCCTTAGATTATCATGTCCAACCATCCTTAGATTATCATGTCCAACCATCCTTAGATTATCATGTCCAACCATCCTTAGATTATCATGTCTAACCATCCTTAGATTATCATGTCCAACCATCTTTAGCTTATCATGTCTAACCATCTGTAGATTATCATGTCCAACCATCCTTAGATTATCATGTCCAACCATCCTTAGATTATCATGTCCAACCATCCTTAGATTGTCATGTCCAACCACCCTTAGATTATCATGTCCAACCATCCTTAGATTATCATGTCCAACCATCCTTAGATTGTCATGTCCAACCACCCTAAGATTATCATGTCCAACCATCCTTAAATTGTCATGTCCAACCACCCTTAGATTATCATGTCCAACCATCCTTAGATTATCATGTCCAACCACCCTTAGATTATCATGTCCAACCACCCTTAGATTATCATGTCCAACCATCCTTAGATTATCATGTCCAACCACCCTTAGATTATCATGTCCAACCACCCTTAGATTATCATGTCCAACCATCCTTAGATTATCTTGTCCAACCATCTGTAGATTATAATGTCCAACCATCCTTAGATTATCATGTCCAACTACCCTTAGATTATCATGTCCAACCACCCTTAGATTATCATGTCCAACCATCCTTAGATTATCTTGTCCAACCATCTGTAGATTATCATGTCCAACCATCCTTAGATTGTCATGTCCAACCACCCTTAGATTATCATGTCCAACCATCCTTAGATTATCATGTCCAACCATCCTTAGATTGTCATGTCCAACCATCCTTAGATTGTCATGTCCAACCACCCTTAGATTATCATGTCCAACCATCCTTAGATTATCATGTCCAACCACCCTTAGATTATCATGTCCAACCACCCTTAGATTATCATGTCCAACCATCCTTAGATTATCATGTCCAACCACCCTTAGATTATCATGTCCAACCACCCTTAGATTATCATGTCCAACCATCCTTAGATTATCTTGTCCAACCATCTGTAGATTATCATGTCCAACCATCCTTAGATTATCATGTCCAACCACCCTTAGATTATCATGTCCAACCACCCTTAGATTATCATGTCCAACCATCCTTAGATTATCATGTCCAACCATCCTTAGATTATTTTGTCTAACCATCCTTAGCTTATCATGTCTAACCATCCTTAGATTATCATGTCCAACCATCCTTAGATTATCATGTCCAACCATCCTTAGATTATCATGTCCAACCACCCTTAGATTATCATGTCCAACCATCCTTAGATTATCTTGTCCAACCATCTGTAGATTATCATGTCCAACCATCCTTAGATTGTCATGTCCAACCACCCTTAGATTATCATGTCCAACCATCCTTAGATTATCATGTCCAACCATCCTTAGATTGTCATGTCCAACCACCCTTAGATTATCATGTCCAACCATCCTTAGATTGTCATGTCCAACCACCCTTAGATTATCATGTCCAACCATCCTTAGATTATCATGTCCAACCACCCTTAGATTATCATGTCCAACCACCCTTAGATTATCATGTCCAACCATCCTTAGATTATCATGTCCAACCACCCTTAGATTATCATGTCCAACCACCCTTAGATTATCATGTCCAACCATCCTTAGATTATCTTGTCCAACCATCTGTAGATTATCATGTCCAACCATCCTTAGATTATCATGTCCAACCACCCTTAGATTATCATGTCCAACCATCCTTAGATTATCTTGTCCAACCATCTGTAGATTATCATGTCCAACCATCCTTAGATTATCATGTCCAACCATCCTTAGATTATCATGTCCAACCATCCTTAGATTATCATGTCCAACCATCCTTAGATTATCATGTCCAACCATCCTTAGATTATCATGTCCAACCATCCTTAGATTATCATGTCCAACCATCCACAGATTATCATGTCCAACCATCCTTAGATTATCATGTCCAACCATCCTTAGATTATCATGTCCAACCATCCTTAGATTATTTTGTCTAACCATCCTTAGCTTATCATGTCTAACCATCCTTAGATTATCATGTCCAACCATCCTTAGATTATCATGTCCAACCATCCTTAGATTATCATGTCCAACCATCCTTAGATTATCATGTCTAACCATCTGTAGATTATCATGTCCAACCATCCTTAGATTATCTTGTCCAACCATCCTTAGATTATCTTGTCCAACCATCCTTAGATTATCATGTCCAACCATCCTTAGATTATCATGTCCAACCATCCTTAGATTATTTTGTCTAACCATCCTTAGCTTATCATGTCTAACCATCCTTAGATTATCATGTCCAACCACCCTTAGATTATCATGTCCAACCATCCTTAGATTATCATGTCCAACCACCCTTAGATTATCATGTTTAACCACCCTTAGATTATCATGTCCAACCATCCTTAGATTATCATGTCCAACCACCCTTAGATTATCATGTCCAACCACCCTTAGATTATCATGTCCAACCATCCTTAGATTATCTTGTCCAACCATCTGTAGATTATCATGTCCAACCATCCTTAGATTATCATGTCCAACTACCCTTAGATTATCATGTCCAACCACCCTTAGATTATCATGTCCAACCATCCTTAGATTATCATGTCCAACCACCCTTAGATTATCATGTCCAACCATCCTTAGATTATCATGTCCAACCATCCTTAGATTATCATGTCTAACCATCCTTAGATTATCATGTCCAACCATCCTTAGCTTATCATGTCTAACCATCTGTAGATTATCATGTCCAACCATCCTTAGCTTATCATGTCTAACCATCTGTAGATTATCATGTCCAACCATCCTTAGATTGTCATGTCCAACCACCCTTAGATTATCATGTCCAACCATCCTTAGATTATCATGTCCAACCATCCTTAGATTGTCATGTCCAACCATCCTTAGATTGTCATGTCCAACCACCCTTAGATTATCATGTCCAACCATCCTTAGATTATCATGTCCAACCACCCTTAGATTATCATGTCCAACCACCCTTAGATTATCATGTCCAACCATCCTTAGATTATCATGTCCAACCACCCTTAGATTATCATGTCCAACCATCCTTAGATTATCTTGTCCAACCATCTGTAGATTATCATGTCCAACCATCCTTAGATTATCATGTCCAACCACCCTTAGATTATCATGTCCAACCACCCTTAGATTATCATGTCCAACCATCCTTAGATTATCATGTCCAACCATCCTTAGATTATTTTGTCTAACCATCCTTAGCTTATCATGTCTAACCATCCTTAGATTATCATGTCCAACCATCCTTAGATTATCATGTCCAACCATCCTTAGATTATCATGTCCAACCATCCTTAGATTATCATGTCCAACCATCCTTAGATTATCATGTCTAACCATCTGTAGATTATCATGTCCAACCATCCTTAGATTATCTTGTCCAACCATCCTTAGATTATCTTGTCCAACCATCCTTAGATTATCATGTCCAACCATCCTTAGATTATCATGTCCAACCATCCTTAGATTATTTTGTCTAACCATCCTTAGCTTATCATGTCTAACCATCCTTAGATTATCATGTCCAACCATCCTTAGATTATCATGTCCAACCATCCTTAGATTATCATGTCCAACCATCCTTAGATTATCATGTCCAACCATCCTTAGATTATCATGTCTAACCATCCTTAGATTATCATGTCCAACCATCCTTAGCTTATCATGTCTAACCATCTGTAGATTATCATGTCCAACCATCCTTAGATTATCATGTCCAACCATCCTTAGATTATCATGTCCAACCATCCTTAGATTGTCATGTCCAACCACCCTTAGATTATCATGTCCAACCATCCTTAGATTATCATGTCCAACCATCCTTAGATTGTCATGTCCAACCACCCAAGATTATCATGTCCAACCATCCTTAGATTGTCATGTCCAACCACCCTTAGATTATCATGTCCAACCATCCTTAGATTATCATGTCCAACCACCCTTAGATTATCATGTCCAACCACCCTTAGATTATCATGTCCAACCATCCTTAGATTATCATGTCCAACCACCCTTAGATTATCATGTCCAACCACCCTTAGATTATCATGTCCAACCATCCTTAGATTATCTTGTCCAACCATCTGTAGATTATCATGTCCAACCATCCTTAGATTATCATGTCCAACTACCCTTAGATTATCATGTCCAACCACCCTTAGATTATCATGTCCAACCATCCTTAGATTATCATGTCCAACCACCCTTAGATTATCATGTCCAACCATCCTTAGATTATCATGTCCAACCATCCTTAGATTATCATGTCTAACCATCCTTAGATTATCATGTCCAACCATCCTTAGCTTATCATGTCTAACCATCTGTAGATTATCATGTCCAACCATCCTTAGCTTATCATGTCTAACCATCTGTAGATTATCATGTCCAACCATCCTTAGATTGTCATGTCCAACCACCCTTAGATTATCATGTCCAACCATCCTTAGATTATCATGTCCAACCATCCTTAGATTGTCATGTCCAACCATCCTTAGATTGTCATGTCCAACCACCCTTAGATTATCATGTCCAACCATCCTTAGATTATCATGTCCAACCACCCTTAGATTATCATGTCCAACCACCCTTAGATTATCATGTCCAACCATCCTTAGATTATCATGTCCAACCACCCTTAGATTATCATGTCCAACCATCCTTAGATTATTTTGTCCAACCATCCTTAGATTATCATGTCCAACCATCCTTAGATTATCATGTCCAACCATCCTTAGATTATTTTGTCCAACCATCCTTAGATTATCATGTCCAACCATCCTTAGATTATCATGTCCAACCATCCTTAGATTATCATGTCCACCCATCCTTAGATTATCTTGTCCAACCATCCTTAGATTATCATGTCCAACCATCCCTAGATTATCATGTCCAACCATCCTTAGATTATCATGTCCAACCATCCTTAGATTATCATGTCCAACCATCCTTAGCTTATCATGTCTAACCATCCTTAGATTATCATGTCCAACCATCCTTAGATTATCATGTCCAACCATCCTTAGATTATCATGTCCAACCATCCTTAGATTATCATGTCCAACCATCCTTAGATTATCATGTCCAACCATCCTTAGATTATCATGTCCACCCATCCTTAGATTATCTTGTCCAACCATCCTTAGATTATCATGTCCAACCATCCCTAGATTATCATGTCCAACCATCCTTAGATTATCATGTCCAACCATCCTTAGATTATCATGTCCAACCATCCTTAGCTTATCATGTCTAACCATCCTTAGATTATCATGTCCAACCATCCTTAGATTATCATGTCCAACCATCCTTAGATTATCATGTCCAACCATCCTTAGATTATCATGTCCAACCATCCTTAGATTATCATGTCCAACCATCCTTAGATTATCATGTCCAACCATCCTTAGATTATCATGTCCAACCATCCTTAGATTATCATGTCCAACCATCCTTAGATTATCATGTCCAACCATCCTTAGATTATCATGTCCAACCATCCTTAGATTATCATGTCCAACCATCCTTAGATTATCATGTCCAACCATCCTTAGCTTATCATGTCCAACCATCCTTAGATTATTTTGTCTAACCATCCTTAGATTATCATGTCCAACCATCCTTAGATTATTTTGTCTAACCATCCTTAGATTATCATGTCTAACCATCCTTAGATTATTTTGTCTAACCATCCTTAGATTATCATGTCTAACCATCCTTAGATTATTTTGTCTAACCATCCTTAGATTATCATGTCCAACCATCCTTAGATTATTTTGTCCAACCATCCTTAGATTATCATGTCCAACCATCCTTAGATTATCATGTCCAACCATCCTTAGATTATTTTGTCTAACCATCCTTAGATTATCATGTCCAACCATCCTTAGCTTATCATGTCTAACCATCCTTAGATTATCATGTCCAACCATCCTTAGATTATCATGTCCAACCATCCTTAGATTATCATGTCCAACCATCCTTAGATTATCATGTCCAACCATCCTTAGATTATCATGTCCAACCATCCTTAGATTATCATGTCCAACCATCCTTAGATTATCATGTCCAACCATCCTTAGATTATTTTGTCTAACCATCCTTAGCTTATCATGTCTAACCATCCTTAGATTATCATGTCCAACCATCCTTAGATTATCATGTCCAACCATCCTTAGATTATCATGTCCAACCATCCTTAGATTATCATGTCCAACCATCCTTAGATTATCATGTCTAACCATCTGTAGATTATCATGTCCAACCATCCTTAGATTATCTTGTCCAACCATCCTTAGATTATCTTGTCCAACCATCCTTAGATTATCATGTCCAACCATCCTTAGATTATCATGTCCAACCATCCTTAGATTATTTTGTCTAACCATCCTTAGCTTATCATGTCTAACCATCCTTAGATTATCATGTCCAACCATCCTTAGATTATCATGTCCAACCATCCTTAGATTATCATGTCCAACCATCCTTAGATTATCATGTCCAACCATCCTTAGATTATCATGTCTAACCATCCTTAGATTATCATGTCCAACCATCTTTAGCTTATCATGTCTAACCATCTGTAGATTATCATGTCCAACCATCCTTAGATTATCATGTCCAACCATCCTTAGATTATCATGTCCAACCATCCTTAGATTGTCATGTCCAACCACCCTTAGATTATCATGTCCAACCATCCTTAGATTATCATGTCCAACCATCCTTAGATTGTCATGTCCAACCACCCTAAGATTATCATGTCCAACCATCCTTAAATTGTCATGTCCAACCACCCTTAGATTATCATGTCCAACCATCCTTAGATTATCATGTCCAACCACCCTTAGATTATCATGTCCAACCACCCTTAGATTATCATGTCCAACCATCCTTAGATTATCATGTCCAACCACCCTTAGATTATCATGTCCAACCACCCTTAGATTATCATGTCCAACCATCCTTAGATTATCTTGTCCAACCATCTGTAGATTATAATGTCCAACCATCCTTAGATTATCATGTCCAACTACCCTTAGATTATCATGTCCAACCACCCTTAGATTATCATGTCCAACCATCCTTAGATTATCTTGTCCAACCATCTGTAGATTATCATGTCCAACCATCCTTAGATTGTCATGTCCAACCACCCTTAGATTATCATGTCCAACCATCCTTAGATTATCATGTCCAACCATCCTTAGATTGTCATGTCCAACCATCCTTAGATTGTCATGTCCAACCACCCTTAGATTATCATGTCCAACCATCCTTAGATTATCATGTCCAACCACCCTTAGATTATCATGTCCAACCACCCTTAGATTATCATGTCCAACCATCCTTAGATTATCATGTCCAACCACCCTTAGATTATCATGTCCAACCACCCTTAGATTATCATGTCCAACCATCCTTAGATTATCTTGTCCAACCATCTGTAGATTATCATGTCCAACCATCCTTAGATTATCATGTCCAACCACCCTTAGATTATCATGTCCAACCACCCTTAGATTATCATGTCCAACCATCCTTAGATTATCTTGTCCAACCATCTGTAGATTATCATGTCCAACCATCCTTAGATTATCATGTCCAACCACCCTTAGATTATCATGTCCAACCACCCTTAGATTATCATGTCCAACCATCCTTAGATTATCATGTCCAACCACCCTTAGATTATCATGTCCAACCACCCTTAGATTATCATGTCCAACCATCCTTAGATTATCTTGTCCAACCATCCTTAGATTATCATGTCCAACCATCCTTAGATTATCATGTCCAACCACCCTTAGATTATCATGTCCAACCACCCTTAGATTATCATGTCCAACCATCCTTAGATTATCTTGTCCAACCATCTGTAGATTATCATGTCCAACCATCCTTAGATTGTCATGTCCAACCACCCTTAGATTATCATGTCCAACCATCCTTAGATTATCATGTCCAACCATCCTTAGATTGTCATGTCCAACCACCCTTAGATTATCATGTCCAACCATCCTTAGATTGTCATGTCCAACCACCCTTAGATTATCATGTCCAACCATCCTTAGATTATCATGTCCAACCACCCTTAGATTATCATGTCCAAGCACCCTTAGATTATCATGTCCAACCATCCTTAGATTATCATGTCCAACCACCCTTAGATTATCATGTCCAACCACCCTTAGATTATCATGTCCAACCATCCTTAGATTATCTTGTCCAACCATCTGTAGATTATCATGTCCAACCATCCTTAGATTATCATGTCCAACCACCCTTAGATTATCATGTCCAACCATCCTTAGATTATCTTGTCCAACCATCTGTAGATTATCATGTCCAACCATCCTTAGATTATCATGTCCAACCATCCTTAGATTATCATGTCCAACCATCCTTAGATTATCATGTCCAACCATCCTTAGATTATCATGTCCAACCATCCTTAGATTATCATGTCCAACCATCCTTAGATTATCATGTCCAACCATCCACAGATTATCATGTCCAACCATCCTTAGATTATCATGTCCAACCATCCTTAGATTATCATGTCCAACCATCCTTAGATTATTTTGTCTAACCATCCTTAGCTTATCATGTCTAACCATCCTTAGATTATCATGTCCAACCATCCTTAGATTATCATGTCCAACCATCCTTAGATTATCATGTCCAACCATCCTTAGATTATCATGTCCAACCATCCTTAGATTATCATGTCTAACCATCTGTAGATTATCATGTCCAACCATCCTTAGATTATCTTGTCCAACCATCCTTAGATTATCTTGTCCAACCATCCTTAGATTATCATGTCCAACCATCCTTAGATTATCATGTCCAACCATCCTTAGATTATTTTGTCTAACCATCCTTAGCTTATCATGTCTAACCATCCTTAGATTATCATGTCCAACCACCCTTAGATTATCATGTCCAACCATCCTTAGATTATCATGTCCAACCACCCTTAGATTATCATGTTTAACCACCCTTAGATTATCATGTCCAACCATCCTTAGATTATCATGTCCAACCACCCTTAGATTATCATGTCCAACCACCCTTAGATTATCATGTCCAACCATCCTTAGATTATCTTGTCCAACCATCTGTAGATTATCATGTCCAACCATCCTTAGATTATCATGTCCAACTACCCTTAGATTATCATGTCCAACCACCCTTAGATTATCATGTCCAACCATCCTTAGATTATCATGTCCAACCACCCTTAGATTATCATGTCCAACCATCCTTAGATTATCATGTCCAACCATCCTTAGATTATCATGTCTAACCATCCTTAGATTATCATGTCCAACCATCCTTAGCTTATCATGTCTAACCATCTGTAGATTATCATGTCCAACCATCCTTAGCTTATCATGTCTAACCATCTGTAGATTATCATGTCCAACCATCCTTAGATTGTCATGTCCAACCACCCTTAGATTATCATGTCCAACCATCCTTAGATTATCATGTCCAACCATCCTTAGATTGTCATGTCCAACCATCCTTAGATTGTCATGTCCAACCACCCTTAGATTATCATGTCCAACCATCCTTAGATTATCATGTCCAACCACCCTTAGATTATCATGTCCAACCACCCTTAGATTATCATGTCCAACCATCCTTAGATTATCATGTCCAACCACCCTTAGATTATCATGTCCAACCATCCTTAGATTATCTTGTCCAACCATCTGTAGATTATCATGTCCAACCATCCTTAGATTATCATGTCCAACCACCCTTAGATTATCATGTCCAACCACCCTTAGATTATCATGTCCAACCATCCTTAGATTATCATGTCCAACCATCCTTAGATTATTTTGTCTAACCATCCTTAGCTTATCATGTCTAACCATCCTTAGATTATCATGTCCAACCATCCTTAGATTATCATGTCCAACCATCCTTAGATTATCATGTCCAACCATCCTTAGATTATCATGTCCAACCATCCTTAGATTATCATGTCTAACCATCTGTAGATTATCATGTCCAACCATCCTTAGATTATCTTGTCCAACCATCCTTAGATTATCTTGTCCAACCATCCTTAGATTATCATGTCCAACCATCCTTAGATTATCATGTCCAACCATCCTTAGATTATTTTGTCTAACCATCCTTAGCTTATCATGTCTAACCATCCTTAGATTATCATGTCCAACCATCCTTAGATTATCATGTCCAACCATCCTTAGATTATCATGTCCAACCATCCTTAGATTATCATGTCCAACCATCCTTAGATTATCATGTCTAACCATCCTTAGATTATCATGTCCAACCATCCTTAGCTTATCATGTCTAACCATCTGTAGATTATCATGTCCAACCATCCTTAGATTATCATGTCCAACCATCCTTAGATTATCATGTCCAACCATCCTTAGATTGTCATGTCCAACCACCCTTAGATTATCATGTCCAACCATCCTTAGATTATCATGTCCAACCATCCTTAGATTGTCATGTCCAACCACCCAAGATTATCATGTCCAACCATCCTTAGATTGTCATGTCCAACCACCCTTAGATTATCATGTCCAACCATCCTTAGATTATCATGTCCAACCACCCTTAGATTATCATGTCCAACCACCCTTAGATTATCATGTCCAACCATCCTTAGATTATCATGTCCAACCACCCTTAGATTATCATGTCCAACCACCCTTAGATTATCATGTCCAACCATCCTTAGATTATCTTGTCCAACCATCTGTAGATTATCATGTCCAACCATCCTTAGATTATCATGTCCAACTACCCTTAGATTATCATGTCCAACCACCCTTAGATTATCATGTCCAACCATCCTTAGATTATCATGTCCAACCACCCTTAGATTATCATGTCCAACCATCCTTAGATTATCATGTCCAACCATCCTTAGATTATCATGTCTAACCATCCTTAGATTATCATGTCCAACCATCCTTAGCTTATCATGTCTAACCATCTGTAGATTATCATGTCCAACCATCCTTAGCTTATCATGTCTAACCATCTGTAGATTATCATGTCCAACCATCCTTAGATTGTCATGTCCAACCACCCTTAGATTATCATGTCCAACCATCCTTAGATTATCATGTCCAACCATCCTTAGATTGTCATGTCCAACCATCCTTAGATTGTCATGTCCAACCACCCTTAGATTATCATGTCCAACCATCCTTAGATTATCATGTCCAACCACCCTTAGATTATCATGTCCAACCACCCTTAGATTATCATGTCCAACCATCCTTAGATTATCATGTCCAACCACCCTTAGATTATCATGTCCAACCACCCTTAGATTATCTTGTCCAACCATCTGTAGATTATCATGTCCAACCATCCTTAGATTATCATGTCCAACCACCCTTAGATTATCATGTCCAACCACCCTTAGATTATCATGTCCAACCATCCTTAGATTATCTTGTCCAACCACCCTTAGATTATCATGTCCAACCACCCTTAGATTATCATGTCCAACCATCCTTAGATTATCTTGTCCAACCATCCTTAGATTATCTTGTCCAACCATCTGTAGATTATCATGTCCAACCATCCTTAGATTGTCATGTCCAACCACCCTTAGATTATCATGTCCAACCATCCTTAGATTATCATGTCCAACCACCCTTAGATTATCATGTCCAACCATCCTTAGATTATCTTGTCCAACCATCTGTAGATTATCATGTCCAACCATCCTTAGATTATCATGTCCAACCATCCTTAGATTATCATGTCCAACCATCCTTAGATTATCATGTCCAACCATCCTTAGATTATCATGTCCAACCATCCTTAGATTATCATGTCCAACCATCCTTAGATTATCATGTCCAACCATCCACAGATTATCATGTCCAACCATCCTTAGATTATCTTGTCCAACCATCTGTAGATTATCATGTCCAACCATCCTTAGATTATCATGTCCAACCATCCTTAGATTATCATGTCCAACCATCCTTAGATTATCATGTCTAACCATCCTTAGATTATCATGTCCAACCATCCTTAGATTATCATGTCCAACCATCCTTAGATTATCATGTCCAACCATCCTTAGATTATCTTGTCCAACCATCCTTAGATTATCTTGTCCAACCATCCTTAGATTATCATGTCCAACCATCCTTAGATTATCATGTCTAACCATCCTTAGATTATCATGTCCAACCATCCTTAGATTATCATGTCCAACCATCCTTAGATTATCATGTCCAACCATCCTTAGATTATCTTGTCCAACCATCCTTAGATTATCTTGTCCAACCATCCACAGATTATAACCTAACCCAAGTTTGAAGGCAAACAAAAATGTGTCTAGTCTGATTTGATGTAGTTCATGTGAATGTTGGTAGCATATGCTGAGATAATATTGCTGCATCACCCACATCTTCTAGACAGTTAAGACATGATGCTTCTGTATGTCAATAATTAGGTATTCCTATATAATCACACATTCCAATAAACTCCTGATAATTAACAATTCTAGACTGTTTTCAAAAGGCCCAATATGTTACTAGCATAAGTAAAGAAGCATTTAATTGTTTACCTTGTCTTAAGGGGGTCATCCATTTATGACATCTTTACAGTGGGGGTGGGGGGGGGGGAATTTTAAAAAATACCAGACTTTTGTGGATTTGGAGGGGGGGGGGTCTGAACATGTGGATGTCCACATGTTAAATAATGTAACATTGAAGTGCTTAAATTCTAAAATAAACATAAAACTTGTATCCTGTAAGTAAAAGGTAAAATTAAAACTGTGCTTGTGTTTAAAAGACCATAAAATAAAACATTTATATCTACCCTAACATTATTGCAAGAATAGATCATGATACTTTTTGAAACCCTCCTCCTGACCATCATTTACTGACGACCCCTAAGTAAAACTAGTACCTCCTTGGTAGCTGCCGATGTAGTAAACAGAAATAGAGGTACGAAACCAAGGAGGCCTTGCAACTTATTGATCTTACAAATGCTAATATTAATTATTAAAATACATCCAACTAGTACACAGAATAATTCTTTTTACACCTTACCCCCACACAAATTGTTTAATAGTTGCAATGAGTTTTGATTGTTAATTTGGTAATGTGGAAATTCCTTTAAAAAAATAATGTATTTTTAACATAAAAAATACTCATTTTTTCTCTACACTCTAGATTCTAGGGCAAGGGTCTAAAATCCAAAAATTTTGAGGACGTCATAAATGGATGACCCCTTAACCACAGTTAGTCAATCGTTTACCTAAAGTCATAGTGACAGTGAATTGTTTACCTATAGTTATAGCCAGTTAGTCAATTGTTTACCTATATTTATAGTGACAGTAAATTGTTTACTTAAGTCATAGTGACAGTGAATTATATACATAGTTTTAGCGACAGTGAATTGTATACCTATACTTGTAGAGACAGAGTCTATTGTTTGCCTATAATCATAGGGAAAGTTAGTGAATTGTTTAAGTAAAGTCATAAGTACTGTGCCTTCTGGGTACAAAATGAAGAAAGAAAATAAGATTATGGGGTGCAGCATCCGCTATGTGATTAAAGCATACAAGCAGCATACATGGTAACAGGGAGAATAGCAGTAGGAAGACAAGCAATGGACTCCAGCATCCAGCTAACATAGCATGAGCTAATTATGGAATTAAGCCAGGGCTTTGGTACTTGCCTATCTTTGGCCTTCTCACTGAACCTTCAAGTAAAACATACTAGTCAATTCATTGGCTCTACAAGTACAACATCTTTTTAAAGGTCTGATAGTCTTTTCAATTGGTCTACAAGACATTTTCAGTGGTCTAAAAGTCTTTCCAATTGCTCTAAAAGACATTTTCAATGGCTCAAAATAACACATCTATTTAACATTATGGTCTTTATTTTTAGAAATATGAGCATACTTGAAAACTACACATCTGTCAACATGAGCCAACATGAGCCATACATGTCAACATGAGCCATATAAGTACACACATGTCACCATGAGCTACATATGTCACCATGAGCCACATAAGTCAACTACACACATGTCAACATGAGCCACACATGTCACCATCAGCCACACATGTCAACATGAGCCACACATATCAACTACACACATCACCATGAGCCACATATGTCAACATGAGCCACACATGTCAACATGAGCCACACATGTCAACTACACACATCACCATGAGCCACACATGTCAACATGAGCCACATATGTCAACATGAGCCACACATGTCAACATGAGCCACACATATCAACATAAGCCACACCTGTCAACATAAGCCACACATGTCAACATGAGCCACACATGTCAACATGAGCCACACATGTCAACATGAGCCACACATGTCAACATGAGCCACACATGTCAACATGAGCCACACATGTCACCATGAGCCACACATGTCAACATGAGCCACACATGTCAACATGAGCCACACATGTCAACATGAGCCACACATGTCAACATGAGCCACACATGTCAACATGAGCCACACATGTCAACATGAGCCACACATGTCAACTACACAATGCTATAGTTACCTTGTTTCATTCTGTCCGTGTCATTGCGTGGTGGTCTTCTAGGTGCTGGGGAGACAAATGTATGTATGAGACTGTTGTGCCTTCTAGACTCTTCCATCCGCTCATGACAAAGTACAAGTGATCAGCCTATGACTCACACCACTCAATAGCATCCTTTGTTCAAGTGGACCTCACATCTTTACTATCACTTTTCTTTTGGCTCTTGACATTATTGAATGATGGATAGAATGCACTTAAAGTGGAGCATATATTTAATGCTGAAGACACACTACATCAAATTGGAGCATGTTTTCAATGCTGTAGGTTCAACAGAAAGCAAGTGGAACAGGTTGGAGGGTATAGGGAGAGGTACTCACCTGTCTGAACAGGGAAGGGCTTGCCTATACATTCTTTATGGACAGCTTTCTTGGTGTCTGGGAAACAAACAACATCAATAGCAAGATGGAAACTAGGCTGGGTCTGGCTGTTGTTGGGGACAGTATGGCTGTTGCTATGCTTAGTGTAACTGTTGCTATGGTCAACATGCTTGTTGCTATGGTCAGTGTGATGGTTGCTTAAGTCAGTGTAGCTGTTGCTATGTTAAATGTGATGTTTGCTAAGGTCAGTGTGGCTATTGCTATGGTCAGTGTGATGGTTGCTATGGTCAGTGTGGCTACAGCTATGGTCAGTATAAATGGTTGCTAAAGTCAGGGTGGCTAATGCTAATGTCACTGTGATGTTTGCTTAAGTCAGTGTAGCTGTTGCTATGTTAAATGTGATGGTTGCTATGGTCAGTGTGGCTATTGCTATAGTCAGTGTGACTGTTGTTAATATGTCACATTTTAACATTTTGGAAAAACTGCAAATATTCTGATCATCTCTGGTTTCAGACAAATGTATATATCAATAAATATTCAAACTTGTAAACATAGATCAATTTTAGTAGTATAGTGATAAACAAAACATAACTACAAAGTTCTTACCTTGACATGTATAACCCTGGAAAAAAATCCCCCTCAAAAGTTTGCCACACACATCACACTCCCTTGGTGTGTCAAAGGTTGTCATAATGAAGTTACGACCAGGGTTACTGTTGTCCCTGTCAGGTAAACAAACATGGCAGGTTGGGCTAATGTGGCAGGTTGGGCTAATGTGGCAGGTTGGGCTAATGTGGCAGGTTGGGCTAATGTGGTAGGTTGGGCTAATAAGGCAGGTTAGGCTAATGTGGCAGGTTGGGCTAATGTGGCAGGATGGGCTAATGTGGCAGGTTGGGCTAATGTGGCAGGTTGGGCTAATAAGGCAGGTTAGGCTAATGTGGCAGGTTGGGCTAATGTGGCAGGTTGGGCTAATAAGGCAGGTTAGGCTAATGTGGCAGGTTGGGCTAATGTGGCAGGTTGGGCTAATGTGACAGACTAGCCTAACGTGGCAGGTTGGGCTAATGTGGCAGGTTGGGCTAATGTGGCAGGTTGGGCTAATGTGGCAGGTTGGGCTAATGTGGCAGGTTGGGCTAATGTGGCAGACTAGTCTAACGTGGCAGGTTGGGCTAATGTGGCAGGTTGGGCTAATGTGGCAGGTTGGGCTAATGTGGCAGACTAGTCTAACGTGGCAGGTTGGGCTAATGTGGCAGGTTGGGCTCATGTGGCAGGATAGGCTAATGTGGCAGGTTGGGCTAATGTGGCAGGTTGGGCTAATGTGGCAGGTTGGGCTAATGTGGCAGGTTGGGCTAATGTGGCAGGATGGGCTAATGTGGCAGGTTGGGCTAATGTGGCAGGATGGGCTAATGTGGTAGGTTGGGCTAATGTAGCAGGTTAGGCTAATGTGGCAGGTTGGGCTAATGTGGCAGGTTGGGCTAATGTGGCAGGATGGGCTAATGTGACAGACTAGCCTAATGTGGCAGGTTGGACTAATGTGGCAGACTAGTCTAACGTGGCAGGTTGGGCTAATGTGGCAGGTTGGGCTAATGTGGCAGGTTGGGCTAATGTGGCAGGATAGGCTAATGTGGCAGGATAGGCTAACGTGGCAGGTTGGGCTTATGTGGCAGGTTGGGCTAATGTGGCAGGCTGGGCTAATGTGGCAGGTTGGGCTAATGTGGCAGGTTGGGCTAATGTGGCAGGTTGGGCTAATGTGGCAGGTTGGGCTAATGTGGCAGGTTGGGCTAATGTGGCAGGTTGGGCTAATGTGACAGACTAGCCTAACGTGGCAGGTTGGGCTAATGTGGCAGGTTGGACTAATGTGGCAGGTTGGGCTAATGTGGCAGGTTGGGCTAATGTGGCAGGTTGGGCTAATGTGGCAGGTTGGGCTAATGTGGCAGACTAGTCTAACGTGGCAGGTTGGGCTAATGTGGCAGGTTGGGCTAATGTGGCAGGTTGGGCTAATGTGGCAGGTTGGGCTAATGTGGCAGACTAGTCTAACGTGGCAGGTTGGGCTAATGTGGCAGGTTAGGCTCATGTGGCAGGATAGGCTAATGTGGCAGGTTGGGCTAATGTGGCAGGTTGGGCTAATGTGGCAGGTTGGGCTAATGTGGCAGGTTGGGCTAATGTGGCAGGATGGGCTAATGTGGCAGGATGGGCTAATGTGGCAGGATGGGCTAATGTGGTAGGTTGGGCTAATGTAGCAGGTTAGGCTAATGTGGCAGGTTGGGCTAATGTGGCAGGATGGGCTAATGTGACAGACTAGCCTAATGTGGCAGGTTGGACTAATGTGGCAGACTAGTCTAACGTGGCAGGTTGGGCTAATGTGGCAGGTTGGGCTAATGTGGCAGGTTGGGCTAATGTGGCAGTTTGGGCTAATGTGGCAGGATAGGCTAACGTGGCAGGTTGGGCTTATGTGGCAGGTTGGGCTAATGTGGCAGGCTGGGCTAATGTGGCAGGTTGGGCTAATGTGGCAGGTTGGGCTAATGTGGCAGGTTGGGCTAATGTGGCAGGTTGGGCTAATGTGGCAGGATAGGCTAATGTGGCAGGTTGGGCTAATGTGGCAGGATAGGCTAATGTGGCAGGTTGGGCTAATGTGGCAGGTTGGGCTAATGTGACAGACTAGCCTAATGTGGCAGGTTGGGCTAATGTGACAGGTTAGGCTAATGTGGCAGGATAGGCTAACGTGACAGAGCACTTACAAGGCTAATGTGACAGCTTCCTTCCACTTGTCCCTTTGTTCAGCAGTTTTAGCATAGAATGTGTAGGCGGTTGTCCTCTCCTTGACCATTATAAAAGGGTAGCTCCACTGGGTAGAGGGGACAAGAACAATTAACAACATCATTATAAATGGTGTTGATGGTATGGTCAAACAGGTGCCCTGTCAAAACGACCTGGGACAAATCGGCCCCGTCAAAACGGCCCCGTTAATATGACCCCGTCAAATCGACTCCCGACCCCGTCAAAATAGCCCCGTCAAAAGGGCTCCGACTTATTGGCTCCCGTCAAATGGGCTGCCGTCATATTGACTTGCGACATATAGGCTCCCGACAAATGGGCTCCCGACAAATAGACTTCCGACATATTGGCTCCCGACAGATAGGCTCAGGACATATTGGCTCCCGACAAATGGGCTCCCGACATAAGGGCTCACGATAAATGGGCTCCCAACAAATGGGCTCACGACATATTGGCTACCAACAATTGGGCTCCCGACATATTGGCTCCCGACAGTTGGGCTCCCGACAAAAGGACTCCTGCCATATTGGCTACAGACAAAATGGCTCCTGACAATTGGACTCTAGACAAAAGAAGTCCAGACATATTGGCTCCCGACTAAATGACTCCCGACTTATTGGCTCACTATAAAATGGCTCCGGTTAAATAACTCCCGACTTAAAACACTTCCCGACAAAGAAACCGTTTTCTGAGGAGTTATCATATTTTTATCTTTAAACAGTTCGCTTTCTACAAAGTTTCGAGTATTGTAATTTTATATTAACCTGATTTAAGTGCATGCTGAGCTGTTGTTTACGCCACACGACCCAAGCTCAGCTGTTTCTGTTTAAATTTAGCATGCATGTTACACATTTTGCGTTTGTTGTCTAGGTTTTTCACATGTTAATTTCAATGTATGGATGTCCACATGGACCCCCTCCCTCCTTCCCAGTCCACGACAGTCGATGTTAATCGACACTCCACCCACCATGTTGACGTCATAAAAGGATGACGGCTAGCAAACATGCTTTTGAAAAATTGATCCCTGGACTACAAAAACAACACACGAAGATGTTAACAATGTATTATAAGGCGTGGGGGGAGGGGGTGGTCTGTACGGAAGTGTTGAATGTTGCCAGGAAGTAGTTCATAAATGATACATTTATCTACTCGATACTTGCAAGGCTAAAAAGAGGGGTGAGATGGAGGTCGGCACGGGAAAAAACTTGAAAGAGACAACAAAGCGTTTATGTACGTCAGCATCGCCCTTTGTAAAACTTACTCAGGGGAGATAATTCCAAGTATAGGCCCTAAAAGTTTACTATTATATTACTTGTAAAATAAAATAAAAAGTAAACATATATAAAACTGAAGTTTCTAGTATTATATTATTTTTTATTTTTTTATTATTTGTAGGATACAACATAATACAGGATACAAATTCAACCACTATCACAAACCCCTATTTAACATTGAAAAATGTTTAATGAATTTCGGGTCTAATGTCGCAAAGAAGAACCGCGCATCACGAAAGCCCACTTCATATGTAGCTGCTTCTCGTGCCATGGACTTTGTTGTTTTTTTAAAAAGAATTTTGCCGGCGACAGCGTGTGTTTGGTTGTAGGGAAATAGAACTCGGCCTTGTTGGTGCCCATCCCTTGCCCCATCCGCCACAGTACACTTTGGAGGATCGGTCAAACAGTTACGTGTCCTCTATTTGGCTATCAAAAGGGGGCAACGTGTATAATGGGCTGCAGCATCCTACACCCCTAAGTAGAAATGTAACAGATGACCACTTAACTAAAAAATAATACAGTACAAGAAATACTTTTAAAAAAAATTAAGACATGGCGACCTAAAGCTAAGGACGCTTTATTATCTTAGGCTCATTTCTGTAGTCCATTGAGGAATGGTGGGTGTTGACATGAGCCATTATCATTATGTCGGGAGCCGTATTGACGAGAGCCAAAATAACGAGCCTTTTTGTCAGGAACCATATTGACGGGAGCCTATTTGTCGCGAGCCTAAATAACGGGAGCCTATATGACGGGCGCCACATAGTCAATTTATCGAGAGTCTTAATGACCGGAGCCTTTTTGTCATGAGCCAATTTAACGGGAGCCAATTTGACGCGAGCCTAGATGACGGAAGCCCTTTTATCAGGAACTATATTGACGGGAGCCCTTTTGCTGGGAGCCCTTTTGTCTGGAGCCATTTTTGTCGTGAGCCTAATTGACTGGAGCCTAAATGACGGGATATGATATGAGCCAAATTGTCGGTTGTCGTAATGACGGGAGCCTATTTGTTAGAATCCTTATTGACGGGAGCCCTTTTGTCGCGAGCCTTATTGACGGTAGCCCTTTTGACTGGAGCCTAAATGACGGGATCCATTTGTCTATGAACCTTTTGACGGGGCTATTTTGACGGGGCCGTTTTGTCGGGGTTGTTTTGACGGGGCCGTTTTGTCACGGGCCGGTTTGACGCCGCACGGGTCAAACATGCTTGAGTCTCTAGGAAGTCCTGACTCTTCCCAGCTCTGATGGGTACCTAACTCATTTAAGGGGAAAAATGGTCAAAGTGATGACCACACTACCCTCTCGAATGCCGAGGTCATTAAAACAGATGAACTCTACTTCATCTGCTCCATGTGTCTTAAGCACAAATGGGAAAAGATGATGATGCAACAATGTGGTAGAGGGTACCAAACACAGTCAGCCAACCACACCATGACAATCTGCCAACCACACCAAGACAATCTGCCAACCACACCATGACAATCTGCCAACCACACCAAGACAACATGCCAACCACACCAAGACAAACTGCCAACCACACCAAGACAACCTGCCAACCACACCAAGACAACCTGCCAACCACACCAAGACAATCTGCCAACCACACCAAGACAATCTGCCAACCACACCAAGACAATCTGCCAACCACACCAAGACAACCTGCCAACCACACCAAGACAATCTGCCAACCACACCAAGACAATCTGCCAACCATACCAAGACAATCTGCCAACCACACCAAGACAACCTGCCAACCACACCAAGACAACCTGCCAACCACACCAAGACAGTCTGCCAACCACACCAAGACAATCTGCCAACCACACCATGACAATCTGCCAACCAGTCTAAAAAAATATTTACCCCTCTCTGTGTGGCCTGAAATAAATCAATAAGATATAAACTTGAGTACCTATTTCAGGTGAGGTTTGACATTCAAAAGTTCATCAAGTAAATAGAACAAAAAAACTTTCTAACAAGAAAACCCTTTCAATAGTTTATGATCTCTAACAAACAAGTATCTGCCCTTTCTTAAGGCAAATGGAACACAGCTGTGTGTGGCAAGAAGCTGACTCCACTACTGAATAGAGTTATCTTTATGTTCATTTTATTGACACATTTCATAGCTCATTCAATTTAAAATTCTTACAATCTCATTAAAGACAATCATGTGAGGAAATCAAATCTCTGCATTTAAAGTGGGTCAAAATAGAGTAACAAGATTGGCCACAAACTCAACAAACAAACAGACATTGTGAACTAAAATAAAAGATTATAAAAAGAATATTTTGTTAAATAATAGCAAAATAAAGCCTATGACTTGAATATAAGCAACAAGGCCTACACATTAGACGAGTCCACAGACATCAGACAAAGTACATACCTTGTCTGCTCTCCTGTCATTGCTGAATGCACTGT
Organism: Physella acuta; assembly: GCF_028476545.2. Taxonomy (NCBI): domain Eukaryota; kingdom Metazoa; phylum Mollusca; class Gastropoda; family Physidae; genus Physella; species Physella acuta. The sequence continues at coordinate 723,261 of NW_026731794.1, forward strand.
TGTCTATTTTGTACTCTCCCAAGACAATGGCATCTTTAAAACTGTAGGTGTCACCCTAGAATACACAGGAGAAATCATACATTTCCATTCTAGGCAGCCAGGGACAAAAGCTAAGACTAATGACAAACCTTTTCTAGAGGAAACAATCATATTTAGGCTGCCAACATACACAGTCACATGCAGACAAATATTTAGTTCAATACTTGAACATACACAAGGGGGGGGGGGGGGGGGGGGGCGGCTTACACCAGCGGCATGGGCTTACAGAAGGGCTGCCTACCCGATAAAAACTTTCGATAAAAACTTTCAATAAACTCTTTTTACATACATATATATTAATATAAAATAAATAATGTTTATTTTGCATGCAATGTAATGGAATGTTCATTGTTTAATTATATCAAAGTTGATTGGAAATAAATGGGCTATGTTGCGCATGTTTTTTTCAAAGAAATGGAAAAACGCTGACTATATTCGTTGATCAGCCTTTAAGTTAATGCTAATCTTCACTAGCCACAGCAAATGTGTGGGATCTGAGGGAGGTGACAGCATAGACCTAACAACAACTGCAGGTCACAACTAGCTCAGTGGGATCTGAGGGAGGTGACAGCATAGACCTAACAACAACTGCAGGTCACAACTAGCTCAGTGGGATCTGAGGGAGGTGACAGCATAGACCTAACAACAACTGCAAGTCACAACTAGCTCAGTGGGATCTGAGGGAGGTGACAGCATAGACCTAACAACAACTGCAGGACACAACTAGCTCAGTGGGATCTGAGGGAGGTGACAGCATAGACCTAACAACAACTGCAGGTCACAACTAGCTCAGTGGGATCTGAGGGAGGTGACAGCATAGACCTAACAACAACTGCAAGTCACAACTAGCTCAGTGGGATCTGAGGGAGGTGACAGCATAGACCTAACAACAACTGCAGGACACAACTAGCTCAGTGGGATCTGAGGGAGGTGACAGCATAGACCTAACAACAACTGCAGGACAAAACTAGCTCAGTGGGATCTGAGGGAGGTGACAGCATAGACCTAACAAAAACTGCAAGTCACAACTAGCTCAGTGGGATCTGAGGGAGGTGACAGCATAGACCTAACAAAAACTGCAAGTCACAACTAGCTCAATTTTAAATAAGGACACAAGAAACCTCATTTACAGTGATAACCATTTCTATCTCAGTGGAAGGTGACAGCACTAAAACATAACCTGATTGGTGGAACTAGAACTAGGGGTATATTAATGCAAGTAGGCAGCCTTGTGGGGAGAGCATTGTTTGTCCAGGTGAGTACATGACCCAGCCAGCCTAGGACCCAGCCAGCCCGTGAAATGAACATGCAGCTTGTTGTAACCAAGACTAATGAGTAGAGACTACAAGACTCCATACACAGGCAGGTCACCATAGGCAGGTCACCACAGGCACACATAGGCCACAACATATGGGACTTCCATGCAGTCAGTCAGCAATTATTGCAGGCAGGCAGCAATTATTGCAGTCAAGTACACAAAAGTCAAACTAAGTTCCATGCAATCAGCAATACATTGCATTCTTGTACACAATAAATGCAATCAAGTTAGGATATATGTAAAAGAAAATCTTAATTAGGGTACACAAGTCAATACTACAATAAATGCATTCAAGTTGAGGATCAACTGAAGTCTTTGCTACAACATGGTACAATACAGGTCAAGACTAGGCCATTGATCTACACACTGACCTACACATAAACACATGCAATGTGTGTTCATCCACGCTTTGATTGGGGCATTTCATGCTAGCCAGACATCTGCAGACATTCAAATGTCACACACATGGCATCCAGTCAAACTAGCTGACATTCAAATGTCACATACAACAGCAATCTTTGCTTAACATAGCATTTAGTCTTAACAGACATTGTGCCAGTATTATATATAAACTCTAAAAGAGAATTATTACTTTAAAAAAAACAACTACCAAACATTAATTAAATGTGCTAGAAACATATTTTACCAAGTATCAGATTCTAGCAAGATGCACAATCTAGAACTCATGAATACAGGCTGTTATCAAACAAGAGGTAACTATGTTTAGTGCAACCCCCACCCATCGCCTTCTAACAAGTGGTAACTATGTTTACCCCTACCCCAATGCACTCTAGCCTTTAATTTTACATTAACCCAACCCTACCTTTGACCAAAAAACCATACACCCTCTGCTAAATACTGTACACCTCTTACAAAAAAAAAATGATGACACCCTCTTACAATATCCCTAAAACTTTACACCCCTTCACCCTAGTTAAAGCACTTACCAAAAAACAACCTAAAATCCAACCCCCTCTCCCCCTCCCCCTGGCAGAAAACCCAAACCCACACATAACAAGTCATAACAAGTCATCCCCCCCCCCCCCCCACTAACTTCATTTAGATGACAAATGCTATAAAGTGGTGTCATTAACCCTAATCTGCAACCCAACTTGAACCAACCAAATGGTGTATGCTCCTGTAACTTACACCTGACCTAGGTAGACCACCTCATGTAGCAGGGTAAGAGAAGAGGTTATACAAAGAAAATAATGGAATGGTTTGTTGAGCAAGAGCATTCTCAGCCAATTCTTACCCAGAAAAACTTGTCCACAATCTAAAGTTGGGATAGCACAACATAGAAGAATAAACAACAGATTAATATCAGGGGAAATAATCAGTACAGGGAGGCAATCATTCCCCATTTTAGGACTTATATTTAATTTGAAAAACTGTAGTCATCCTTACAGTACACAATTATTGTGTGCTGGTATGATCAGAAAACTTATAAGGTGTTAGATGGGTACTTATTCAACATTTTCAGAAATAAAATGTAAATAGCTTGAGAAAAACAAAGGGATACTGGATGTCTATTGAATGAGAAAAAAACATATCTGGCAAAAGCTGAAGCTAATCAGTAATATTAACTATAAAAGCTTAGGTTATAAAATGATGATTAAAACTCAAATAGAGGCAAAGCATTTTTTTTAAAGTGTTCAGCTTGTGCATTGTGTTCATAAAAAAGTGATCATTTGTCAATGATAATTTTCATTAGTAATTATTTAAAACAAAGTAGTTTGCAAATTAATTTGAATTTTTTAATATCTTTAATAGGATGAGGCAAAGATTAAAGACATCACAAGGATAAGAATGTTTTAAAAACTTGAATGATGAATCCACAGGTGCAAGTATTGATGTATTAAGAAGGGTACTTAAACTACTTAAGATGGTTTTCATTGCCTGTCATCAGTTATTTCCCCTAAGTATAGTATTGACATCCATATGGCAAGCATGTACATGACATCCCACAGATGTACAACACACCATGACATCTGGATGCAGTGCTAGGCTATACTGACAACAGCACTCAACAAGCAGAGACCAAGCATGTCATGTAGGTGCCAGCCTCGGCTTGTTAGTGGCTAGTCTCAAATGGAACAAATACAAGAGATATGGGCTCTATGCAGCACACAACCAGGAGAGAAATCTAGTCGCAAGCTCTAACACTAGCTCAGACACTCTTTAGAGCTGCTCACCCAACCTCTATTTTGGTGAAACAACAATGACAAAAATCAAATAAAAAAAAAGTTGACCAAAGTGTGGTGATGGAACATGAAAAGTGGAAAATCAAATAAAAATTATCCAATCAGGCAAGATATACATAATACACAATAACAATAAATGGCATAGAAATGCTGTAACTTTTAATTACTTTTAGGTTGTAATTGTGGTATAAATTAGTTTGACAAGATTTGGCAATACGACTGGTGCCCTTAATGAAGTTTATCAGTGGATGGGAAAGTTTAGACAGTGAGTGCTGATAATGTTAGAGCTTCTTGCTTCATCTCCTCTATTTGACAGACACCACCATCTCACAACACTAGACCCACTGACCTACAGCCTACATTTAGTGGCCTGACACCCCACAACACTAGACCCACTGACCTACACCCTACATTTAGTGGCCTGACACCCCACAACACTAGACCCACTGACCTACAGCCTACATTTAGTGGCCTGACACCCCACAACACTAGACCCACTGACCTACAGCCTACATTTAGTGGCCTGACACCCCACAACACTAGAGCCACTGACCTACAGCCTACATTTAGTGGCCTGACACCCCACAACACTAGACCCACTGACCTACAGCCTACATTTAGTGGCCTGACACCCCACAACACTAGACCCACTAGTGGCCTGACACCCCACAACACTAGACCCACTGACCTACAGCCTACATTTAGTGGCCTGACACCCCACAACACTAGAACCACTAGTGGCCTGACACCCCACAACACTAGACCCACTAGTGGCCTGACACCCCACAACACTAGACCCACTAGTGACCTGACACCCCACAACACTAGACCCACTAGTGACCTGACACCCCACAACACTAGACCCACTGACCTACAGCCTACATTTAGTGGCCTGACACCCCACAACACTAGACCCACTAGTGGCCTGACACCCCACAACACTAGACCCACTAGTGGCCTGACACCCCACAACACTAGACCCACTAGTGGCCTGACACCCCACAACACTAGACCCACTAGTGGCCTGACACCCCACAACACTAGACCCACTGACCTACAGCCTACATTTAGTGGCCTGACACCCAACAACACTAGAACCACTAGTGGTCTGACACCCCACAACACTAGAACCACTGACCTACAGCCTACACTTAGTAGCCTGACACACCACAGACCTAGGAACAAAATCTTAGCTTTAACAAGACAAGTAGTTGACCTACCTTAGCTTTGCACATGAGCATGACTTTATCAAAGAGAAAAATATGCCTGGAATGAGAAAGGAATTGTTTTCATGTAAGTTGGAATGTTAGGCTGGTACATTTGTATTTGACAAGATACTGTCCACTCTTTACAAATGTTCTTGTGATTAGGATTCATGCTCCAGTTAATACCATATGAAATGAACACTGCGCCAGTTAATACCATATTAAATGAACACTGCGCCAGTTAATACCATATTAAATGAACACTGCGCCAGTTAATACCATATGTTATGAACACTGCGCCAGTTAATACCATATTAAATGAACACTGCGTCAGTTAATACCATATGAAATGAACATGTGCGCCAGTTAATACCATATGAAATGAACACTGCGCCAGTTAATACCATATGAAATGAACATTGCGTCAGTTAATACCATATGAAATGAACACTGCGCCAGTTAATACCATATGTTATAAACACTGCGCCAGTTAATACCATATGAAATGAACACTGCGCCAGTTAATACCATATTAAATGAACACTGCGCCAGTTAATACCATATGTTATGAACACTGCGCCAGTTAATACCATATTAAATGAACACTGCGCCAGTTAATACCATATTAAATGAACACTGCGCCAGTTAATACCATATGAAATGAACACTGCGCCAGTTAATACCATATGAAATGAACACTGCGCCAGTTAATACCATATTAAATGAACACTGCGCCAGTTAATACCATATGAAATGAACACTGCGCCAGTTAATACCATATGAAATGAACACTGCGCCAGTTAATACCATATGAAATGAACACTGCGCCAGTTAATACCATATGAAATGAACACTGCCATACTTTCAATCATTAGCAACAGGCGTGTGAAGCTGTCAACAGGTTTTAGTGCTGTTTTCATTAAGTTGGTTATTTTTTTAACTTGGTTAATTTATAATTAATTGAAATATTTAACAAAATAAAGTTCAAAATATTGTCACTGTAAATAGTTAATTGAAATTTATTATTTTTCATGTTTAAAGCATTGTTATTGGTCATGATTTTAATTGTAATGCTGAACAGTGGGATGGACTGTATACACAAACTAATAGAAATGATTCATTTGGCCTAAACTATCATCATTTTTAACTTCAAAAATTGTTTATGGTTTTTAATTAACTGTTTAAAAATTATTTCATCAGGAGTGATAATACAGTAGATGCAACTCTCAGACATTTTATACAAATAGATAAATGCTTATTTCAATAATGTGTGCTGGATTTTTTCAACTTCTTCAAAAATAATGTACTTTAACTTCACCAAAGAAAAAATATTTCAGCTTCATTAGATATAAAATAGTTTAGTTCATAAATTAAATTCATCAAAGAAAAATATTTCAACTTCATAAATTAAATTCATCAAAGAAAAATATTTCAACTTCATAAGTTAAATTCATCAAAGAAAAATATTTCAACTTCATAAGTTAAATTCATCAAAGAAAAATATTTCAACTTCATAAGTTAAATTCATCAAAGAAAAATATTTCAACTTCATAAGTTAAATTCATCAAAGAAAAATATTTCAACTTCATAAGTTAAATTCATCAAAGATAAATATTTCAACTTCGTAAGTTAAATTCATCAAAGAAAAATATTTCAACTTCATAAGTTAAATTCATCAAAGAAAAATATTTCAACTTGATAAGTTAAATTCATCAAAGAAAAATATTTCAACTTCATAAGTTAAATTCATCAAAGAAAAATATTTCAACTTCATAAGTTAAATTCATCAAAGAAAAATATTTCAACTTGATAAGTTAAATTCATCAAAGAAAAATATTTCAACTTCATAAGTTAAATTCATCAAAAATAAAATACTTAAATCAAAGAATTTTTTTTATATTAGATTGAAAAAAAGACATTCTTACGTTGTCTTTTGAATTATCTGAAGTGTTTTTAAAATTGCTGCATTTAGAAATATGTCAAAATAAAGTTCAGAGATTAGACCACCAACTACCATTGTGACTGAGGCCAAAACAGTTAATAAAAGCTTGAAAAAGAAGAATGGCAACAAACTATGAAAGCCATCAAATTGAATATAATATGCCATGTGTAGTGTGGTTTTACTCTGGTAACTCTGTGCTGGGGTTAGATAATGACATGCTAGCTGGGCAGATATGGTTACCTTTTCTCCACTTTTCCTACTGGCTCAGACCTGGGATCAAAATAATCAAAACAAGGTACAGCAAGGTGGGGGGAGACCAGGTGTGGTGGGGGAGACCAGGTGTGGTAGGGGAGACCAGGTGTGGTGGGGGAGACCAGGTGTGGTGGGGGAGACCAGGTGTGGTAGGGGAGACCAGGTGTACATCAAGCTGGGGGAGACCAGGTGTGGTGGGGGAGACCAGGTGTGGTAGGGGAGACCAGGTGTGGTGGGGGAGACCAGGTGTACATCAAGCTGGGGGAGACCAGGTGTGGTGGGGGAGACCAGGTGTGGTAGGGGAGACCAGGTGTGGTGGGGGAGACCAGGTGTGGTGAGGGGGGACCAGGTGTACATCAAGCTGGGGGAGACCAGGTGTGGTGGGGGAGACCAGGTGTGGTAGGGGAGACCAGGTGTGGTGGGGGAGACCAGGTGTGGTGGGGGAGACCAGGTGTGGTGGGGGAGACCAGGTGTGGTGGGGGAGACCAGGTGTGGTGGGGGAGACCAGGTGTGGTGGGGGAGACCAGGTATACGTACAGCAAGAAGGGAACATACATTGTTGTTAAAATAGAACTTAGAGAATTGAGGTGAATGGAACTATGTAGTAACATAACTAAATACATCTGTAGTGCCCTCTGTACAGTTGTCAAATATTAGCAACAAAAAAGCAAGTATACAATCAAGCCAGCACATAGAAGAAAAAGACATCTCTTACAAAAGGCTCTTGTTAGTTCTAAGGTGGGTCACAGAGATGTCTATATACATGACCTGACAATACACACCTGTTTCTCTGTCGGTTGTCTGCATGAGACAAAACTTTAAGTTCTCCGTCTTTCTGGAACCTTCCATAGTCCTTGAGGGAGGTGTTGGGTGGCTGAAAAAAGGATCAATGAAATCAGCGGATAGAAAACAGAGATTCCATGTTATAAATGTTGGCATCAAACAACAATCCTAACCAATAAATACAGCTAAAATTTACACTGCTGGCCTATATCTGCCATTAGATCAAGCTTAGAAGAACTTACAGCTAGACACTTAACCTTTTCAAGATAGAATTTACAATTAGAAATATACTGCCTACAAAAATATCGTCATACATCAACAGTATATACCATCCCTCAAACAACGGAACTTACCATCTTTAGATCATTAATGCTGAAAAAAAATAAATTCAAATGACTTTATTAAACATTTAATTAAAAATATTAATTACAGACAAAATATTTATTTACTTTAAAAAATCCTTAAGTGTAAAAGACTAAAGCTGCAAGCATCAGAACAACAACTACCTATTTTGTATTTCTTCAATGACTTGTAAACCTTCATGATCTCGTTTCACTTCATTCACATACAATGACAAATCCTGAAACAAACATTGGTATCATAACTGTTAATCTCCAGTATACCACATAATAGCTGGCATACAAGCACTACAATAGCCACATGATCACATTCCACCAGAGGTAACCAAATACAAGAATTGGTAGACCAACACACTCATCTAATATAATAAACTAATTGTTAGATAGCCTATATACTTAAAGCTTTTAATGGCACTGAAAATAATTAAATAAAACGAAACTGCTTTCTGTAATAAAAGCATTGGTCACTGATAAAATTTCTTACACCAATTGGCTTTCATTAAATGAAAATGTTTGATACACTTATTTTCAGTGCATTTAAAAGTTTATTATAAGAAGGGATTTTTATTTTTTTTACCTTCGATACATTTTAAGTTTTAAAAAAAACTAGTGAGCTTACTTTATTTTTTTTGTATTCTGTTAGGTATTCAAAATGAAATTTTTATAATGAAATTAAATAAAATTTAACACTTCCACCTGATAGAGACTGTTTTCATCAGAACAGAAACACCAAATTTATTGGTGTATGTCCATTTTTAAAAAAGTTATGAATTTTTTAAAACTCAAAAAATGCGTTCGCTTTTTGAGCAGTAAAGGGTCTATTTGAGACCCCTACTAACTTCTACAATAACTAAGTTAGAACTCTCAAATTTCTTGCACACACAGCCAGTAATACAAATAGCAAACCCAATTTTTTTCAAGGTAGTCAGACCGATATAAATAGAAAATTTATTCACATAAAAATGAGCCAAAGCACAATTTTACCGAAGTACGAAAAGGGAGACAAAAAGTTAATTTACAGTCATTTTTAAAAAATCATAGAAAATCAACTAATTAAGCCACATTAATAATATAAATGTTCTAAGAAAGGAAATTCAAAGCATGTTAATATGAAACAAGCAGGTAAAGAATTAGTAAAGAAAGTAATTAGCGAGACCAGATTAAGCAATGTCAGTTTATAAAAATTTGAAATTTTATCCTTTTTCAAAAAATGATTTAAAAATATTTAAGTAAGGTATCTCAATAAATTTTACACCAACTTAAAGCATATGATGTTCTTAATATATAATAAACACAGAAACATAACATAATCATTCTGCAAAACAATACAAGGCATCCTTCCTTAACGCCCAAAATCAAGAATTTTCATTACCTAACATCCTTCAAAAAGTGTTCTTACTTTTAAGAAAGTAATATTAATTGTGTAGGATACATGTTAGCATTAATTTGTTATAAAAAAAACTAAATAACTATACTATTACTTTACTTATATACTATAATAATAAGAAATTTCATGCATTTTAAAAACTGACGAAGTAAGATAACTAATAGACTTGTGATGTTCATCTAGTTTTGTTACTCTGGTTCCTAATCATGACTTGCTTAGCATGAATTTACTTGTTACTAGTATATTTATTTCTTTTAGTTAGTTATTGATCAAAGTCAACTTCTGGAAATGTCTAGGTCCTAACTTATACAATTATCAGAAATCTTAGAGCAGGTTCAAAAAGACAGGTCAATATCCTGATTGGGAAAGTTCTCTATGATGTTGGGTAGCATTGTAATAATTAATAGTCAATATCCTGGTTGAGTTTGTCTTGTCTTCTTCAAGGTTTGAAGTAGCATTGTAATAAATGATTGTGAACTGCCAGCACACATCAAATTATGGAATCTAGTAAGGGATCCTTCCATTGGTCCAGAGTAGAGAAAATGTCTGTGAATAAAAACAATTAATTAGCATTTCAAATATACTGACTTATATAGCAGGACTGTATATCTTTATACCAACTTAGATATCAATCATGTAACATTACATCATTATAAATATTAAGCAAAGTGCATACAATACTAACATTTGACAAATGGTTTCCTTCAAAAGTATTCAGGAGTCCTGTTGATGCTTACACAAACAATACATATTTTTTGGCAGGCCTTTCAGTTTCCACTTTCGTTTATGCTAATATCTTGCTCTGTAAATAGAATAATAATAATAAAGGTAAGGCTGCTCAATGCTTTTTAGATATAAATGTAAGTACTATAGATAGTTCTACTACTAAATATTAACATGAAAGCAATGGTGAATCTAACTAATCTAAGTAGATCTAGAATCTAGACTAAATCTAGAAACAACTTTGGACTAAACTATTATGGAAGGGGGGCTACATTTTATTTTAAGTCGTCTGTACAATAAATCTAGAGATTAAAAATGTAAAAGATCGTAATATTCTAAAATTTAATGTAACTACTGCACATATATAGAATAGTTAACTAATAAACTAGGAAAGACAAAAAAAAGCAATGCTACAATATATTGAAAGTATGCTGTTAACCGCTGCTGTAATATAATAGTTGAACCCAACACTACGAGAAAGTAAAAAAAAACATGGCGGACAGTCGGCTTGAAATATCGACAAAATATGGATAGTTTAATCGGCCGATGTTATTAACTAACATAATTTACTAAACCAAATTAAATTGTATCATCCTTTTAAACATCTTTTTGATTTAATTGTGCATTCCTTTTTTATTTCAGTGACCATAAATTAAATACAACGGACTTTTAAAAAAGGCTAGATAATTTTTTTGAAAAAAAATTTTTAAGCGTGGAGCAATTACCGATAAGCGGGCACTAATATTCAAATGTATTAAAGCAGCAGTTAATTATAAATAAAAAGAATATAGCTAGTAATATAACGTGCATTCAACTTACCTGCACATGCTTTTAAATCCACTGTAATCAACGAATAAACACAAAATCTGGTTCCGAACCGAGGTCGGGTGTTCCGGAATTCAACAAAATCTTGACTCAAGCCGGCGAAATTTAGATGCGGGTCGTCGCGATTTGTATACATTGGTTTCATTTACTGCGGTCCGACCCCATACATGGAGTGTTCATTAAATTGTAACAGTTTTATGGCAAATTGGATGCCCTTTCGGAATATACAACTTTGGCGGCTGTAAAATTATTTTTTCATGGAAAAAAAACATTTTAAAATTTTAAATTGAACATTTTTAGCATTTAATTATATTATACAGTTGGCAAAGTTATACCATCTTACAGAGCTACCATTCTTCTTTCTAAATCAGTGGTTTCTAATTGCGTATGTGTTATGGGGTCGGACCGCCGCGCGATGCCGCAACGCGACCAAAAATTTTTAAAACCGGCTTAAATTTTTCGGCTCATTTAGAATACCTAATTCTGTTCATTTTTAATGAAGACAACAAATAGATATGATCAAAAATATTTGCTCTAAAACCAAATCAGAAACTTGCGATCTCTAAAAGACAATTATCTGCCCCTTGTAAAGGTCAGTCATGAAACCAGTGTTTCTTAATAACTAACAGTTGTATAGTATTTAATCTTGTTACCTCCCCTTATAGTTACTAAATTTAGTTTTGATAACTAATGTACTATCAAATTAGATAAACTCTTTAAGCCCGTAATTATATTTACATTATTTTTTCCACATAATATTTTTAGTACCCCTGCGGGTAGACGACTCATATCTTTTTACCCGGTGAATTAAAACCCACACATTACTAATATAAGTTAATCATATTTGAATGTCCTACACACTAATATTAATTTTAAGTAATTACTTATTTATTTTAGAAAGATAATTACTTAGATATAAACAACAAAAAAATTAAGAGTTGATTTTTTTTTTTGGCAAAAAATACGTTTCTGTCTGGAAAATTGATGATTAGAATTACTTTTCATGAGTTCTTATTCAAAGAAAACGAAAATACGTCCATTTATCTACAATATCTTAGATCGGATTAGTCTTAATAAATATACTTTGATTTTGGTTAATTTTATAATGCGGCGACATAAAAGTTTAGACGCTGCCGCTAAACGGCATTTCGCAGTGTTAAAAAAAATGCTGTTTTTCGAGTTGTTTTACAGAAAAAAATTCTCTAAAATACAAAATCAATCTAAGGACCTACATAGCCTCTAGATGTGAGGTGTTCACCAGCAAGACCTACCTGCATGGCCTCTAGATGTGAGGTGTTTACCAGCAAGACCTACCTGCATGGCCTCTAGATGTGAGGTGTTCACCAGCAAGACCTACCTGCATGGCCTCTAGATGTGAGGTGTTCACCAGCAAGACCTACCTGCATGGCCTCTAGATGTGAGGTGTTCACCAGCAAGACCTACCTGCATGGCCTCTAGATGTGAGGTGTTCACCAGCAAGACCTACCTGCATGGCCTCTAGATGTGAGGTGTTCACCAGCATGACCTACCTGCATGGCCTCTAGATGTGAGGTGTTCACCAGCATGACCTACCTGCATGGCCTCTAGATGTGAGGTGTTCACCAGCAAGACCTACCTGCATGGCCTCTAGATGTGAGGTGTTCACCAGCATGACCTACCTGCATGGCCTCTAGATGTGAGGTGTTCACCAGCATGACCTACCTGCATGGCCTCTAGATGTGAGGTGTTCACCAGCAAGACCTACCTGCATGGCCTCTAGATGTGAGGTGTTCACCAGCAAGACCTACCTGCATGGCCTCTAGATGTGAGGTGTTCACCAGCAAGACCTACCTGCATGGCCTCTAGAGCCTGTTCTAGCCCTGATCTCTCATCACTTGTTTTGTCTGTGTTTTTGATCAGCTCCTGAGGACAAAGGGAAATAACAGGCAAATGACAAGGTTTCATAACAGCAGAGCATGATGTTATCTGTGTTTTTGATCAGCTCCTGAGGACAAAGGGAAATAACAAGCAAATGACAAGGTTTCATAACAGCAGAGCATGATGTTATCTGTGTTTTTGATCAGCTCCTGAGGACAAAGGGAAATAACAAGCAAATGACAAGGTTTGATCACAACAGCAGAGCATGATGCTTCACTTCATGAGGAGCAGCATGTGTTTACCACTAAATAATCTCTACACATAGCTAATACAACAGGTATAAAAACTGATGATATGCCTTTAAGTGCACTAAAAGTAAAACCTTTCTTTAAGTATAATGGTAAATGGGTTGGTGCCTTAAATGTGTTGGAAGATTAGATGAGAGCCCAGTTGATTGAGGAAAACTTACCCCCATCAACAGGTGGTATTTGAGACAACTTATCCCATCAACAGGTGGTATTTGAGGACAACTTACCCCATCAACAGGTGGTATTTGAGACAACTTACCCCATCAACAGGTGGTATTTGAGGACAACTTACCCCCATCAACAGGTGGTATTTGAGGACAACTTACCCCCATCAACGGGTGGTATTTGAGGACAACTTACCCCCATCAACAGGTGGTATTTGAGGACAACTTACCCCCATCAACAGGTGGTATTTGAGGACAACTTACCCTCATCAACAGGTGGTATTTGAGACAACTTACCCCATCAACAGGTGGTATTTGAGGACAACTTACCCCATCAACAGGTGGTATTTGAGACAACTTACCCTCATCAACAGGTGGTATTTGAGAACCCTCTGCATTGGCACATGTAACAAGTCCCGCAACCTAAATTTTCCATCATTAGCTCGACGTTCACATTCCTGGGGAAAGATGAAACATTAGCTTCTCCAGGTTAATATTAAAGTATCAGATCAATCAAGAACTGACCAATATCTGCAGCTAGTTAAAAAACAAAACTTACCAGTACTTTAATCCGAAGTTGCTCATTCTCACAGATTTTGTCAATTTTCCCCTGCGCCTGTGGCAGGTTGGAGCAGTAGGCCCCGTAGACCAGAAGCCTGGGCTTAAACTGGATGAAGACGTCAGCCAGCCTGGGCACGTGTTCACTCACTGACTTGGTCAGCTTCTCATACAGCTCTTTGTGGACCTCTGCCAGTTTCTGAAAACAGGTGGCAAATCATGCTGTAGAGAATAACTCAATCAGGTCCAATGTTTGTATTGCTTGGTGAGTCCACCCTCACCTGTTGTAACTACAGGCATGCAGCCTTACCTCAATATGAGCAAAAACTATATCTCTGTCACTCTGAGCTAAAACATTTTGTAATGGTCGGATAAAGTGCTGGGGAGACAAAAATGGTCAACAATCAAATCTGTTGCCAGGTTATAGTGTGCATAAGTAGAAATTTTTTTATTAACCTAATGTTGCATAGATTCTAGCACCCTTACACTATTAATTAATGTAAAGACTAGCACCCCTACCCTTAAAAATGTCTAGCCTAGCACCTTTTCTTACCTCTATGATCATCTTGAGTGCTACATTGTAATTGTTTTCTGTCTCCAAAAGTTCCTTGATGCAGTGGTCTCTTTTGGTCAGTGGCTCTGCTGAGGGCTGGGTCAAAGAGTGACAGGAGTGTGAATTTGTGACATTTGACTGACAACAGTATCACACCTGACTTACAACAGTATGACATCTGACTAACAACAGTATGACAGACACCTGACTGACAATGGCCAGCTATCTTACAAGACTTACTACAGAACTCTTCCTGTGCCGCAGTAGATCGTCATAGATCTTCTCCTCATCCTCCTGGTACACTGTATCATATATATCCTCTTGGTCCTCTATGTCGTTTTCTCTGAAATGTCATACACATTTGTTATAGCACCCATAGTGTCATACACACATGTCATACACACATTTGCTATAGCACTGGTAGTGTCATACATACATTTGTTATAGCACTCGTAGTGTCATACACACATTTGTTATAGCACTCGTAGTGTCATACACACATTTGTTATAGCACTCGTAGTGTCATACACACATTTGCTATAGCACTCGTAGTGTCGTACAAACATTTGCTATAGCACTCGTAGTGTCATAAACACATTTGTTATAGCACTCGTAGTGTCATACACACATTTGTTATAGCACTCGTAGTGTCATACACACATTTGTCATACACAGCTTTGTCAATGACACAAGTATAAGACTGATTTTTTAACTTACAAAACATTAGAGTGACTAGGATAAACTGTAATTGAAACCTTTGGTTGACCTTATTTAACTTCAAGTTTGACCTAATACAGAACCCATTTTTGTCAGATTAATATAATTAGCTTCATTCAGTTCTCTTCCTATCATAAAAAACATGTTTCTTTAGTAGCTTATTTTTATTGCTGGCTGGGTTTGTGTCATAATGCTTTGGTAACTTATTTTACTAGCTATTTTAGACACTGAAAGTGTGAGCTCTTATGGTATGAATGGCACACTGCTCTAACATGTCTTTAGATAAATCTTCTCCACTTTGATCTCATAAGTCCCCCCAGACCAAATAGATCTGGTAGTTACTTGAGAGCTCAGCAACCAACCTGTTGTATGGGTATGACAGGAATGTTAGACCCCCACCCCAGGAAAAGAATGTGACTAACACAGTAAGTGACAGCCATTATTTGAACAGGGAAGTAAATCAGATCCTGATCCCCCGGTGAACACAACTTATCTCCTCATATGCAGATGATCTCTCCAACATGCCCAGGCTCTACCACCATACCTCTTCATTATACATACATTATGTATCATGTTCTCAATCATTTCTAGGCTCTACCTAATTGTGATGTTTCACGGAATGTCTAGTGGATTGTTTTGTTATGGAATGTCTAGTGGATTGTTTTGTTATGGAATGTCTAGTGGAATGTTTTGTTATGGAATGTCTAGTGGATTGTTTTGTTATGGAATGTCTAGTGGATTGTTTTGTTATGGAATGTCTAGTGGATTGTTTTGTTATGGAATGTCTAGTGGATTGTTTTGTTATGGAATGTCTAGTGGATTGTTTTGTTATGGAATGTCTAGTGGATTGTTTTGTGATGGAATGTCTAGTGGATTGTTTTGTTATGGAATGTCTAGTGGATTGTTTTGTTATGGAATGTCTAGTGGATTGTTTTGTTATGGAATGTCTAGTGGACTGTTTTGTTATGGAATGTCTAGTGGATTGTTTTGTTATGGAATGTCTAGTGGATTGTTTTGTTATGGAATGTCTAGAGGATTGTTTTGTTATGGAATGTCTAGTGGATTGTTTTGTTATGGAATGTCTAGTGGATTGTTTTGTTATGGAATGTCTAGTGGATTGTTTTGTTATGGAATGTCTAGTGGAATGTTTTGTTATGGAATGTCTAGTGGATTGTTTTGTTATGGAATGTCTAGTGGATTGTTTTGTTATGGAATGTCTAGTGGATTGTTTTGTTATGGAATGTCTAGTGGATTGTTTTGTTATGGAATGTCTAGTGGATTGTTTTGTTATGGAATGTCTAGTGGATTGTTTTGTGATGGAATGTCTAGTGGATTGTTTTGTTATGGAATGTCTAGTGGATTGTTTTGTTATGGAATGTCTAGTGGATTGTTTTGTTATGGAATGTCTAGTGGACTGTTTTGTTATGGAATGTCTAGTGGATTGTTTTGTTATGGAATGTCTAGTGGATTGTTTTGTTATGGAATGTCTAGAGGATTGTTTTGTTATGGAATGTCTAGTGGATTGTTTTGTTATGGAATGTCTAGTGGATTGTTTTGTTATGGAATGTCTAGTGGATTGTTTTGTGATGGAATGTCTAGTGGATTGTTTTGTTATGGAATGTCTAGTGGATTGTTTTGTTATGGAATATCTAGTGGACTGTTTTGTTATGGAATGTCTAGTGGATTGTTTTGTTATGGAATGTCTAGTGGATTGTTTTGTTATGGAATGTCTAGTGGATTGTTTTGTTATGGAATGTCTGGATTGTTTTGTTATGGAATGTCTACTGGATTGTTTTGTTATGGAATGTCTAGTGGATTGTTTTGTTAAGGAATGTCTAGTGGATTGTTTTGTTATGGAATGTCTAGTGGAATGTTTTGTTATGGAATGTCTAGTGGAATGTTTTGTTATGGAATGTCTAGTGGATTGTTTTGTTATGGAATGTCTAGTGGAATGTTTTGTTATGGAATGTCTGAAATGTTTTGTTATAGAATTGTTTGTTAATGTTCTCTTAGCCTGAACTACTAGGTAGCAATAGCGTGTGCTGTCATTGTATGTACTGGTGGGTGTAGTTGGTGTGTGTAATAGTGAGGTTGATTATGTGTGTGTGTAATGGTGGGTTGATGTTTGTGTGTATGTTAATGTTATGGTGTGTTGATTATGTTTGAGTGCAATTATGGGTTGATTATGTGTGTATGTTATGGTGGGTTGATTATGTTTGAATGCAATGGTGGGTTGATTATGTACCTGGGTGGGTGGTAACAACCGCCCCCCCCCCAGCCTAGGCTTGACAGCATCATGTACTTCCTGTATGAATTCTATGAGTGATGAACCCTAATACTTCTATCCCTTACCCTACTCCTAATGAACAGGAAGAGTTTTTATTGACCTCAGTCACACAAACCCAATGTAAATACGCTGCCTATCATACATTGTATGTAAATAAAGGCAAAATTCAGTGCCTGAAGTTACTTCCTGGTTTAGCTGGCCTTGTAATCAGAGTTGTGGATCATGTAACAATGTCTGACATTAACTACCTCCCCTGATCTCAATGTCTGACATCAACTACCTCCCCTGATGTCTGACAGCAACTACCTCCCCTGATCCCAATGTCTGACAGCAACTACCTCCCCTGATGTCTGACAGCAACTACCTCCCCTGATGTCTGACAGCAACTACCTCCCCTGATCTCAATGTCTGACAGCAACTACCTCCCCTGATAGTATATTATTCTATCAACATTTTAATGATTAGTACCATAGTTTTTCACACAGCATGCAATGCAAACAACAACAACCATGCAGACATGTGCAGTAAAGAAATAACACACAACAGGTCATGTCATATATATCAACAGGAAATTTCATCAATGAGAAAATATATAGATAGTTGTGGTTTTCTTAATTATTAGCTAAACTTCTCTTTGGTGTTGGTTAATCATATTATTTTAAAAACTCAATTTTTTTATTGTGGCTTAAAAATTTATTATATTATTTTAAAAAACTGATGTTTGTATATGCCTGACACGTATATACTTACTGTACACTGTCAGTGAGCACCAAAATGGTGTCCAGATGTGTACAGCATTGTGTGAGCTGTACACGTGTTTGACATGTGGGACTTAAAAGAAAAACTCACATAGCTAGGTCCTGGAGGTTGCCATATATATCCTCATCATGCTCTGTATCTGAGTGCCTTGAATCTGGGGGGAAGCCACTGACAGACAGACAGACACACAGCATTAGCAAGATGCAATCAACAACACTGCTCATGTTAAAACAATATGTAACACACAAAAAAAGCTGTAGGAATGAGAAGGGTGAGATACATTTTACAGAAACTTGGTAGTGACGACTTGAGGGACGGATCTAGTGGGTTGTTGACGTCTTTTGTTTACTTCAAATCTATGGTTATAGTTCTTTGCACTGTGAGCAAAGAACTATAACCATAGAGTTGACTGGGATAATCACAGAAACCTATGTTGACAAATCTGCAACTTCTGGAATAAGCCCACCAATGGCTGATATAAGCCCACCAATGGCTGATATAAGCCCACCAATGGCTGATATAAGCCCACCAATGGCTGATATAAGCCCACCAATGGCTGATATAAGCCCACCAATGGCTGATATAAGCCCACCAATGGCTGATATAAGCCCACCAATGGCTGATATAAGCCCACCAATGGCTGATATAAGCCCACCAATGGCTGATATAAGCCCACCAATGGCTGATATAAGCCCACCAATGGCTGATATAAGCCCACCAATGGCTGATATAAGCCCACCAATGGCTGATATAAGCCCACCAATGGCTGATATAAGCCCACCAATGGCTGATATAAGCCCACCAATGGCTGATATAAGCCCACCAATGGCTGATATAAGCCCACCAATGGCTGATATAAGCCCACCAATGGCTGATATAAGCCCACCAATGGCTGATATAAGCCCACCAATGGCTGATATAAGCCCACCAATGGCTGATATAAGCCCACCAATGGCTGATATAAGCCCACCAATGGCTGATATAAGCCCACCAATGGCTGATATAAGCCCACCAATGGCTGATATAAGCCCACCAATGGCTGATATAAGCCCACCAATGGCTGATATAAGCCCACCAATGGCTGATATAAGCCCACCAATGGCTGATATAAGCCCACCAATGGCTGATATAAGCCCACCAATGTCTGGAATAAGCCACCAATAACTATTGCTTTGATGAGTAAGTGTCAGGGAAGTATGTCAGTATGGGGAAGAATTATGTGAGGACATTCCTGCTACACAATTCCTGTTTAACATGATTTTAGTAGACCTCAAGTTGATAGCTGACCCCATTAGTGACTAGATCATGTTGATAGTTGACCCCTATAGTGACCAGACCAACTCAAGTTGATAGCTAAACCTTCTAGTGAGCAGATCAAGTTGATAGCTGACCCCTCTAGTGACTAGATCATGTTGATAGTTGACCCCTATAGTGACCAGACCAACTCAAGTTGATAGCTGACCCCTCTTGTGAGCAGATCAACTCAAGTAGATAGTTGACCCCTCTAGTGATAAAACAAGTCTACACACATTCAATAAACTGACTCACTGACTAGCCCTAATCCTTCCCTTCAATAAGTGCCCCCGCCCACCCTACTAATTATGCCCACCCCCATGCCCTAATTAGCATGGTAATGTCAGGTGTCTCCAGTTAGCACTAATCAAATCAAGCCTAGTGCCCTTTGCTAGCATTAACCTGAATTAATCCTTGCCCCAGGGAGCTTTGTTTAATTCACTTTACCATGTCTCTATATAGACTACATACACAAATAGAATTCAAGATAGAAGAGCATTCAAGTGAATGCTTCATTTTAAAAAACAAAACAAGCTTGAGCTAATCAGTTCTATGTTCCACTTTATCTGATCATTCTATTTTTTCATGTAACAACAGCAGGTTATTTCAAGTGAAAAAAAAAAAACAAGAATTCTAGGATGTTAGACTGAAAACATAGAATCTCCATGCATCTCTTGTTAAAGGATTGTTCTATCTCTGGCATGCTTTGATGCACCAACACACAAAGTTGTGGTTCAGCTTGAGGGAACACTCTACTACTTCACACCAGCTGTTTCTACACCAACAACACCAGATACAAGTTCTAGAGTCAATATTGAAAACATTCTAAACCTTAATGAAAACTCTAAAACAAGAACACACAGGTAATAAATCTGAAGAATGAGAGTGGTGACAAAATGTAAACAAAGTTCTCCATGCACCAAAGAATCATGCTTCAAGTACATTAGTAGTGAACAGCTTGTACATCCATTCAATTCTACACATGGGTTTAATCTGTTAATGGTGAACACAGCTCCATGACAACCACAAATGCAGGAGGGTCAGATGGGACTTACGTTGCCAAGAGTTCCAGATCATTGTAGTAAACCTCATGCCGTTCATGAGTGGCATTTTGGTTGTGGAAACCCCTTCAATGGTGGACAAGCCAAGTAGAAACAGTACATTCATCAAGTGCTAATTACAGTCTAATCAAGTTCATATCCTCATCTTTTGACATTTTATTTTTATTTAAACTCCAAAATAAGACTACATTAGCAGCTATAACAATAGTAGATGAGTTTCTGTGTCTAAGAAGCACCACAAAGAAATAATCCCCCTTTAAAATACGGAAAAAAACTCAGAGCATTTAAAAAAAAGGACACCTTACCTAAATTTAACTTGAGATAATTTACTTTTGGACAAGCGAGATAGAGTATCCAGTACCTGTAAAAAAAAATAACATTGTCAGCGACACAAGACCACAAATTATGAAACTTGTCAGACCACAAACAATGAGAACAGTTTTGTACAACTTCCCAACCTTCATTTTTGCCCAACCTCTACCGTTCCATTGAGTTCAAATATTTCCATAGTATTACAACTTTTTTCCCACGTCATTTGTTAACATTGTATCAAGTAATAAAGCATTTAGTGCATTAACAATCAGCTAATGTTAGAATTCAAGACAAACTTTTTGTTTACTGGTCATTTGGTTTCTTAAGATGTTGGTCTAATAGCAAGCACAGATAAACAAACAACTTACCCTTTTAAAGTCCTTGACATCAAACAAATCATTGGGTTTAAACAAATATTGTTGATCTATGCCAAAGATACTGGTACATGTCTGAAGGAAGGTTCGTATATTTTTCATACACAAAAACTGGTGAGCAAACAAGATAAATCAATGAAAACAAAAATTCTGCACTTTTTAGTTTAGCAACCATGAGCTTTATTGACTAAACCATGCCGACTCCTCAGGCTTTATTAAAATTCACCAGGAATTTAACATATTTCTAAAAACATAATTTAATTTAATACTAGACGTTTTAAATGTTGATTAGCATGAAATGAAATATTGTAAAAAGTTTACAAAAAACACACACAGTAGCATTTGTTTCACATTAGCAGTTACAATTATTAAAAATTATAAAACCTAATAAATGTAGATGGGAATTTAAAAAAAAACATTGGATAAAATTAATAGGAAACCTCTTACAAAACTGATATACAAGTGACCAGCGTCTCAAATGTGTACAGAAAAACTTTTTCTCAATTTTTAGTGACATGAAATGAGTTACTCAGGTTTTTTTTTAAATTAATTATTTCAGTCAGTTTGGGCCTTGATTTTTGTGTTTTGACAGTTTTTATCTAATAGGGCCTAATGTATCTTTGCAGGGAAATAGATCAAATTAGGAAATAATACAGTTAAAAATGGAATGAGAACCACAACACATATGCCGACACAAAATTTGAAAAGAAATAGCCTATTGATTAGAATGGACGCGAGCGAGAAAGTATTCAAGAGGCCCATTAATTAATTTAAAAATCATGCATGGCGTATTTACAATTAATATGGTTATAAAATCCTGTCTGGTTTGTTTTCAGACTTTACTAAAGATTGGATGTATTTGATGTTTTTAATATTTTCGGTAACTAAATAAAAAATTTAAAAAATGCAAAAACAATTTGGTTTTCACGTGTAATGGTGACATAAACAATGGCATCCTGCTCTTTGATAGGCTGCCATAAATTTTATTGTACACATTGTAAGCGAAAAAAACGGAAAACTAGGTCATTGGGTTTAAATTTGCATTGTTTTTTAAAAACTTTATCTGCAAAGTTTTGTAAACAAATAGTTATTGATCACGGGGTTACTTACTGTACAGCCAATCAATATTTGACTTAAGAAAGTGAAACATCCGGTTATAACTTAGGCTTGATGAAAATAAATAGAAATGTAGCCTTAAACTCAACAAATGATTTTCAAGTTCTCTGGATTTGTAACTTTTATAGCATTGATTCTAAAAAATTTAAAAATTCTGAATTGGGTCGCTTTGTTTGCTAAATCTAAAACAGCATGTTTTTATTCCATGTCAACAACATGGCGGAAGGATTCTCGTCAACTCACGCGCCTCCATTGAAGTTGAAATCACCCTAGGGCCTTTGATGAATCAATCACCTGAAATACGAACACTAAACCACCTATACTAAACTATATCAGAGTATATCAGCATCATAACCATATTGTAGTGAATATAATTAGGGATTTTGGTAAAAAAACACTAATCATCATAAAAAAATAAAAATTACATATTCTTGTAGAGCTCACCTAAATGAAAACAAAACAAAAAAGATTTTCTGTCTAGCTCAAATAGTTTTTTTTAGCGAATTTTTTTGTGAGGGGTGGAATCCCCTTGCTTTTGCATTGGCCAATTGTGACAAGTCATGGTATACCTGAATAAATTGAGCATAGTTATTTTACTTGCAGTTGTATTTTGTTCATATTTGCAGAGTTTAACTAGAATAATATATATAACTTGTAAATGCTGTTGAAATGAATAAAAATAATACAGAAGTTATATTTTTGTGTTGGCTTCCTCCCATAACCCCAAAAAACTGTGTGCTGCGCAAATATGAAAATGTTTCTAAAGCCATATTTTATATAAATACAGCAAATGAAAGAACTACAAAGTTAGAAATCTAAAGTAAATGACTTGAACACTGTTATGTGCATATAATTGCCTCATTATTTTGGGCAGGTGAAGTAGAGTCCATCTTTAAGCCATTTTGTTATAAAACTGCTGCGCAAATATGAAAATGTTTCTAAAGCAATATTTTATATAAATACAGTGAATGAAAGAACTCCATAGTCAGAAATCTAAAGTAAATGACTTGAACACTGTAATGTGTCTATAACTGCCTTGTTATTTCGGGCAGGTGAAGTTGAGTCCATATAAAAGCCATTTTGTCTAAAGTGAAATGAAGTTATCAGATCAATGTTTTTATGTGTGAATTGTGTATGGATTCTGATTTTCAGCATATAACTATATCTAAGGGTAAGTAGAACTTGAATACTTAAAATTACAGTTAGCACAATGCTAGTGTATAGCAGCACAGGTAACCTAGAGTCCTAGATCTAGGTCTGACTCTTGTCAGTCTTGTCTGACAAAATTGGATTTTAGGAAAAACATATTCTGCAAAACTAGAACTAGAGCTGAAAAAATTAAAGATGGGTAGGCCTATGTAAATATAATTTGAAATAAAAATTAGGAGATTTGTTTGCACATGCCATAAGAATGCTGTTATTAGTTGATCAAACTTACAGGCCGGAAGATCGGGATAAAAAAATTTAACAATGGTGGCAGTGTGACCTACATACAGTGACTACGTTCGGAGGAGTATAACTAATGTCGGAGTCAAAATATCCAAAAACAAATTTCATTTCCACATACTTAAGATATGTCTGATCAGTAATCTACTCTCACCTAGAATAATCTTTTAAAAAATCGTGATTCCAACGTATTTGAAACTAGCCTTCATACAGGGGGAAGACCAAAGCAGAGACAGTGTGCAATCAGATCGCTAAGCCATCAAAACAATGGGAAAACCATTCTACTTTTCATTTAACATTAGGAAATGACCTTTTAAACTTAATTAATTACCATAAATTAAAACCTTATTAGTATGCAAAACCAAATCTCGTGCGCCCGGTATCAGAAAGTAATGGGAGATTTCGGGTCATGTTTTTACCGCGATCTCGGCCGATACCGACAACCCTAATATAATAATAATTGATTAGAGCCAAATGTCACACCAAATTAATAGTGTGTGACACGCATGTACGTAGAAATAGTGCTTGCTGCTCGCCACTCAGCCTCCCATTTGGGCATTTTCATTGCTGTGCAGAGCAGACACTTCAAAAAATTTAAATTAAATTCTTAAATGTAGAGTCTAGGAACGGAGCACCTAAAAAACATGCAAAAATTGTTAAGTTCCTTTTTCACTTAATTTAAAAAAAAAATTCTTCCCCCTAATTATGCAGAATTAAACAGTCAGCCCAACTAACAATAACAAACAACTCATAAAAGACTATTAAAAGATAAAACTGAAACAAACCTGTGACATCTGTGGACGGGAACTGAAATCTTTCATGTCGATGCAGCCAGGTTTTAAAGTATTTAAAAGGTGACATAGTAATACACCGTCTCTCAAAGCTTGAGCTAAATCGAAAGCAGTTGCATCTGGCTTTGTTGCTTTGTGATCCCCAGGTAAAATTTGACACCCTACAAGCCATTCTACACAATTTCTCCATTCGTCGGCAGCCATTTTGGAATTCTCTTCCCTGTTGATGAGAGATGCTCTGGTTACTAATCTAGATCTAGTATTGCACAAACTTTAATATACCCATAACAATCTCTTCAATTTATATTTTTAATTAATATTTGACCAAAATTTATTAAGAATATATATCTATATATTTTTAAAGGTCTGAATACGTTTTAAATATTGGCAGACGTCCTAAATTTATTCGAAACTAATACAACCCTGTCTTTTAAAGAATAATTTTCTTCCGGGTTCGCACTTTTATCCCGCCAGATAATTATGAATATTCACTGTTGGCTCCTACTTTTGGCCGATTACTTATTGTTATAGATCTAGATCTAGATCTAGATCTAGTAGTACATGTAAGGAATTTTTTTTTAATCTTTAAATGCAATGGGTACAGATTGTTTTCTGGTAAACAAATGCTCTTTAGTATCACAATCATATAAATCATTAATTTAGATTCAATATTGGCTAATTACTAATTATTAATTTATTACCCCCTACAACAAATTTTAATTTCAATCATAACTTTAAGAATCGAACGTAGGATTTTTTTTTTCTATTTTACAAATTTTTTTTTTTGCAAAATATTTAATATAAGCCTGTTCTAGCACGATAATCTGATAAAATAAAATAAAAAAAAAAATAGTGAAATCATACTATTTCTTCACCCACAATTTCCTTAAAGTCAGAGTTTCTTCCAGGCATCTCTTCGGGGCCCCCCCGAAAAATTTTTACCGCCCCCCCCCCCCCCGAACGAAATGAAATTTATATAATTTATATAGAAAATATATACTTTTAACACCGTCCGCCCCCCCCCCCCCCCCCGAAGAAAGTTTACCGCCCCCCCGAAGATTTCCAGTGCCCCCCGGGAGAAAAAAGTCTGGAAGAAACACTGCTTAAAGTTACTTCACCATTTCTCACCCCACCGCTGGAAATCGCTGAAACATTGATACAGAACTAAAAAGTTGATATAATACTTGTCTATGAAATGTCATCTACCTTGCTGTAACGGTACTCAAGTTATCATGTTTATCTGTATACGAGAAAGTAAAATTACAGAACAACGAAAATACAAAGCTAGCAGGAAGCATACCACTCAGCCCTCCCCACCCAGCTGAAGGTTCTTGTAGTATGTATATATCTCAAAGGTGACTATAATAGATTGACGATAGAAGCATGTGGTTGTATATAACGTTTATTGGGTCTAACTACATGAAGGTACCACACAGAGAGGACGGAAGTACAATGCACAAGGGACATCACTCATAATAATAACAACATTATAAATATAACTAATACAAGAAGAGTGAGTTCCCTTGACCTCACAATTATCTCAATCTATTACATCCCTTTACCCTTAGAACACAATAACACATCTCTCAATAGAACAATTGATAGTATCCTAAAATCACCAATTATATTGTAACATGAACACTATGGTAGATTACATCCTTACAAACAATGCACAATATGTTACAACATAATTAAAATACAAAACAATAATGTCAAAGTCCTTTTGACCTTTAAAATCATAGGTCTAACTTATTTGGGACTTTGATTGTCCTGCTTGACCTTCTCAGTGGCTTTTGATTTGGTGACTCAAGATTCTGACCATCTGGATTCTCTATCTCAGGAGGTCTAGGATTTAAATCATTAACTCCAGAATTTACATTTTCTGACTCCATACAACTTGGTTCACTCATATCAACAGAACTTGGTTGTGGAACAAACTGAGTTGGTGTGAACTGATCAGATTTGGTGGGATTGACAGATTCACACTTATTATCTGCACAAGTTATTTTTAACTGGTCTGCATGTCTACGGACAATAAGTCCATCATTTGTTTTTACTTTATAAGACACAGGTCCTGTACATTGAACAATTTGACCTGGTATCCATTTTTCCTTTCTCCCATAATTTCTTAGATACACATTCTCATTAACACCAAATTCTCTTTCAATGCATGAGTTGTCATGATTTAATGGAGCTATTTTTGAATTGGCATCTGAAAGTATTAAATGGCAAAAAATCTTTTTTTTTTTTTTCCTTTTGATGTTACCCTTTTAGTTTCTGTAAGTGCTAATGATGTTAGCAAAGTTGTTTGATGATCACATTCCTTCTTACTAATGTATTCTCTTTAAAACATTTGAAATTGCCATATCACCATAATCATTTATTAAGTTACAAATACTTTGTTTAGGCAACTCTGACTGATAATGGACTGCATCTTCTCCATCTTTTATATTATCTTCACAAAGGGTTTTAATTTCTTATTTTATATGGCCTTAAGTCATCATTCACAGACTCTTCAGGCCAACCATTCAAACAGTGCTCATATACTTTTATTAAGCACTCATCTTTTTGTGTTTCTCTTTTAAATATCATTCACATTTATATTGGAGTTATCCATGATAGTGAAGAGAACAAATACATCTTCTGGTACATAGTTCAGGCTTTGGTTTTTTAAAGGTAATCTACTAAGGCTATCTGCACTATTCTCAGATCCAGGTTTGTATTTCAATTCATAATTGTATGCAGTTAGTGTGATAGCCCATCTTTGAATTCTTGGTGAGGCATGCTCAGGTAGGGTTTTGTTTTCTCCAAATAAACCTAGCAATGGTTTATGATCTGTAAAGATGGTGAACTTCCTACCAAACAGAAACTTATGAAATTTCTTAACACCAAAAATGATGCCTAAGCCTTCCCTATCTAACTGAGAATAATTTTTCTCAGCCTGGTTCAAAGATCTACTGGCAAAAGCAATGGGTCTGTCACCCTTCTCATCCATGTGGGACAAGACTGCTCCTACACCATCTGGTGAAGCATCACATGTTAATATAAGTCTTTTTCCTGGGTCATAGTGAGTTAGTAAGGTGTCAGAAGACAAAGCCTCTTTTGCTGTATTAAAAGCAGTATCTTGTTGTTTACCCCAGTGCCAAGTTGCATTTTTCTGTAGCAGCTTGTACAGTGGTGATAGTTTACCAGACAGATTCCCTATGAACTTTGCATAGTAATTTATCAAGCCCAAAAAAGCTCTTAGTTGTTGGGTATTTTCAGGTTTGGGTGCTTCTTTAATGGCTTTTGTTTTCTCAGGTTGAGGTCTGATACCTTGCTTGCTTAATATATAACCAAGAAAACTAATTTCTGTCAGCATGAATTGACATTTATCTTTGTTTATCTTTAAACCTTTTTCACCAACAATTTCAATACTTTACCAAGTGTTTTAAGATGTTCAGTGTCATTCTTACCAGTTATGTACACATTGTCAAAGTACACACAAACATTTGGAATATCCTTAAAAATACTGTCCATGACAGCTTGGAAAATTCCAGGGCTAGATGATATGCCAAAACATAGTCTTTCATATTGGTAGAGTCCTTTATGTGTGTTTATTGTCGTATAGACTTTTGAATCTGGATGCAGTTCTAGTTGAGTGTAAGCATGACTAAAGTCTAATTCAGTGAATTTGTCTCCTCCTGCCAAATTCAAAGAGATTTCCTCAATGTTAGGTATAGGGTACCTATTTAGCTCTATTTGCTTATTCAGTGTAGTTTTGTAGTCTCCACAAATTCTTATAGAACCATCCTTCTTTAACACTGGCACAATGGGCGACGCCCAATCGGAATAGTCTACCTTCTTTATGATGCCATTAGATTCCAATCTACTTAGCTCATTTTCAATTTTATTCCTCATTGCATAAGGTGGAACTCTAGCTTTGCAGTATCTTGGATTTGTGTCTTTAATGCTTAACTTCACTGTTCTATCATTTAGTAATCCAGAGTTACCAAAAACACATTTATTTTCAGATATAACTTTATCTAGTGAAGTAAGACTAGATTCTTTTACATTCTTCAATGAACAAATACTCTCCCAATTTAACTTAAGATCACTTAACCAGTTCCTACCTAGTAATGGTGGTCCATTTCCTTCAACCACAAGAAGAGGAAGTTTAACACTTTGACCATTATAACTTACATGAACCATACACTCTCCTATTACCGGAACATTGTCACCAGTGTATGTTGTTAGACACTTGTGACATGGCTGTAGAGGCACTGATCCTCCTGTGACAGCGTCAAAGTCCTTCTTTGTGATGACTGTTAGAGATGCTCCAGTGTCAAGTTGGAAGCTGATGCTCTTACTGTTGATGTTAACTTGTACATTGATGGTAGCATGACTTATTGATTTCACAGAGAATAGGTTGAAATCCGGCTGCGAATCAGTTTGAGCATTTTCACAGGTAGAGTGGTTCATTGGTTGGGTTAGGTAGTCTTGGTGAGAGTTAACATAGTGCTGCTTTTGGTTGCGGTACTGTCTTGACTGGCTAGATTTAGCAACAGACGAAGACTTTGCAAAGCAGGCCTTGGCAATGTGACCTTGCTTACTGCACTTATAACAAGTTGCAGACTTGAACTTGCACCGATGAGATGCATGGGGACCTTTGCATCGATGACATTTTTGATAATTATTACTAGATTTAGATCTAGGATTTGAACGAGCATAAGTTGGAATGCTCTGATGGGGTTGATGTTTATTGACTAACCTGCTGTTTACTGCATGGATCTCTGAAGGTGCTAAAGATCTCGCCGCATCAGATGACTGCTGGAATGAAATTGCAAGTTGTATTGCTTTTTCTAATGTTAGATCTGACTCGAGCAGCAACTTTCTTTGAATATCAGGGCTGTTTACACCTGTCACAAACTTTTCACATAGTCTGTCAGACAGCGTGTCTCCGAATTCACAAAATCTACTTAAATGACGTAAAGCAGCAACATATTCTGATATTGACTCGTTTGGTTGACGAGTCCTACTGTCAAATCTAGCTCGACATAGAAACTTTGATGGGGTAGGCGCATGGTGGTCTGTTAGCAATTTGCTCAGCTCGTTAAAGCTCTTGGTAGTTAGACTAGCTGGTGCGCATAAGTCCTTTAGTAGCCTAAATTGTTGAGGCCCTATGACTGTTAACAAAACAGCTCTCTTTTTGGCTTCTATCGTCACGTCGTTTGCTTCTAGGTAAAAGCTTAACCTATCTAGGTAATCCTGAATGATTTCATCATTCGAATCAAATTGTTTTATTTGGCCATACAGCGCCATTATTCTAGAAATACTTAGCCAATAAGCTCTAGCAAACCTCTTTTTTGCGTAAGTAGGTGCTCTTTCTAGTAGATCTTTATCCTCGTCGCCAGATATAATAGATTGACGATAGAAGCATGTGGTTGTATATAACGTTTATTGGGTCTAACTACATGAAGGTACCACACAGAGAGGACGGAAGTACAATGCACAAGGGACATCACTCATAATAATAACAACATTATAAATATAACTAATACAAGAAGAGTGAGTTCCCTTGACCTCACAATTATCTCAATCTATTACAGTGACTAAGCATTTTTATAATATATAAACTTTGGAGATAATCCAGGTCAGATGGTAGAGCTAACCACAAATTTATGACTAAAGCCTTCACACAAAACTTGAACAGCTCCAGGTCAGATGGTAGAGCTAACCACAAATCTATGACTAAAGCCTTCACACAAAACTTGAACAGCTCCAGGTCAGATGGTAGAGCTGACCCAAAATATGTGACTAAAGCCTTCACACCAGTGGCGGAACTAGAAAAAAAGGGCCACCCCGCAAAGAAATTTTTTGGGCCCCATATATATATATATATATATATATATATATATATATATATATATATATATATATATATATATATATATATATATATATATATATATATATATATATATATTTATATATATATATATATATATATATATATATATATATATATATATATATATATATATATATATATATAATATACAAAGTACGAAAATGCCAACATAGATTAGTCATTTCGGGATTGTTCGAGTTTTAAAAAAAATTCTTAGTTTTGATAAAAACATTAAAAAAACTAGTTACAACAACAAGTCATTAGCATGAGTGCTATTATTTATTAATCTGTTATGGTAAATCTCTGTTTTAATATAGATCTATGTTTTCTATGATGCTCCTGTAAGAAGGTAGGTCGAAAGAATATGAAGCATGAAAGCTTTGTATTTGCAATGGTTTCTTGCGTTATGTTTATGTTCATGTTTTGTTTTGGTATTTATATTATTAGTTTTAAATGCATTTCATTTTTATGACTTGTCATTCTTTACTATGTTTTTTTAAAATAATAACTAAGAGAAATAATTGCTGTTTAATTTTTTTAGTGCAAATCTATTAAAAGGTGCTTAAGAGCACACATATTCGACTATTTAAAAAAGGGAGATAAGTCATGGAAGTGGTTAGAACGTTTACCTATCTTTCACGCGATTGATTTATTTTCAAAAGAATTTTGCCGACAACAGCGTGTGTTTGATAGTAGGAGAAAGAGGACTCGGGATGGTGTCTATAGAATAAAGATAATTAAACCGTTTTTACAAAACACAACGATCAAGTCAAAAATGCAAGAAAATTATTTTTTTTTAGCTGTAAAAAAATTGATTATGGTCGGCTGTGGCCCCCTAAACGGCCCGGGCCCCCCGCATTGCGGGGTCTGGCGGCACTGTAGTTCCGCCCCTGCTTCACACAAAACGTGAACAGCTCCAGGTCAGAGGGTAGAGCTAACCACAAATCTATGACTAAAGCCTTCACACAAAACTTGAACAGCTCCAGGTCAGATGGTAGAGCTAACCACAAATCTATGACTAAAGCCTTCACACAAAACTTGAACAGCTCCAGATCAGATGGTAGAGCTAACCACAAATCTATGACTAAAGCCTTCACACAAAACTTGAACAACTCCAGGTCAGGTGGTAGAGCTAACCACAAATCTATGACTAAAGCCTTCACACAAAACTTGAACAGCTCCAGGTCAGATGGTAGAGCTAACCACAAATCTATGACTAAAGCCTTCACACAAAACTTGAACAACTCCAGGTCAGGTGGTAGAGCTAACCACAAATCTATGACTAAAGCCTTCACACAAAACTTGAACAGCTCCAGGTCAGATGGTAGAGCTAACCACAAATTTATGACTAAAGCCTTCACACAAAACTTGAACAGCTCCAGGTCAGATGGTAGAGCTAACCACAAATTTATGACTAAAGCCTTCACACAAAACTTGAACAGCTCAAATCCAATAAGACTCATCAATCAAGCTTTCACACACTTTAACAGCTTGGGGGATGGAGTGGTCTAGTGGTAGAGGGCTACACTGCTAACCCATAAGTCTCAAGTTTGAATCCGTGTTCAAGTTGGTAGACCGTCCCTGAGTCCACCCAATTCTGATGGGTACCTAACTCACGTTAGGGAAAGGTAAAGGCATCTGGACATAGTGCATAGTGCTGACCACACTGTCTTCATATGCCGAGGTCACAGAAACAAGTGAACTCTACTTCACTTGCCTTATAGACCGTCAGGTTTGAAAGGAAACTTTACTTTAACATCTCAAGTCCAATAAGACTCATCAATCAACATTTCACACAAGACAAAACAAAAATAAGCTAACAAGAAGTCATTTGAGATGAAGTTTGAGTTTAATTTTCTTAATGCACAATACTGTTGCTTGGTACCTAGATCACATGGATGTGATCCATACAGAATCACATCATCTCTCACCACCATCTTTGTACACACTTTACATTTACACAATCACAGATAACATCTGCAACATCTGGTCACATGACCAGGTGAGGGATGGACAGATATCTGGCTGATCTGGCTAAGTTACTTCAATAAATGGAACAATACTGGACTAGGATTTCCCGAGAATACAAAGAGCAGCAACTCAATCATTTGATGGCTTGGATTTAATATAGCAGTAGTCTGACCTGTGACCCAGCCCAAACTTTGAATTATCTAATTCAATCTAATGCCAAAGTTTAAAACAATGAGTTATCTAAATCAATCTAATGCCAAAGTTTAAAACAATGAGTTATCTAATGTAATCTAATGCCTTGGGTAAAGTTAAAAATGTGTACCATCTATCCCTTGAATGAGAAATAAATTAATAGAATTATAAAACAGGGTGAGCACTGTCCAGGATACATGAGCTAGAAAACTATTTCAAGGCTACCATTTCATTGCACTGCCAGTGATGTGAATAACTTTCTTTTATTATGCGAGACCTTCCAGGATAAAAATACTATTTGTCTTCATCCATGTCAGTGTATTGTCAGATTACATGAAATTCTCCTTCGAAGAATGACTTTTTTTTACAAATGTTTATACCTAAACCTGTGTTTGAAGAAAAATGAACATGCTGACAAAGAAAAAAAGTGAACACAATATTTGATAAGCATTGAATTGTGAGCTAATGTCTACCTTTGTCTGTTAATAATGGGGAAGAAAAACCTAATTAAAACCCACAGTGCTAGAAGAAATGTAATGTAATTGTGTGGCCCAAGTGATGTCACACACTCCGTGTTGTCAACAAGCAAAACCAAATGGACTGGATGGGTTCAATAAGCAAACAAGCTTGTATATACATCAAGTGTGGCTTTGGTCAGAGCAGAAATACATGTTAAGTCAACAGTTGTCTTGAATTAAAAACTGTATACATGGTATACACATAGAGAACAAGTGGAGCATCTTTCAGTCAAACAAGGCCTTCGGGCATGAGATAATGCTGGATTTGTTTTATAAATGCAAACACGTGGTGAATGTGTTCAAACACATAAATAAATAGCTCTCTTTCAAACCATCATTCATAAAACTTACTTCCCATGCATCATTTATAATACTTGCTCTAAATTCATCATTCATAAAACTTGCTGTCAATGACAATGCATCATACATAAAACTAACTCTCAATCCATCATTCATAAAACTTAATCTCATTGCATCTTTCCCATCAGACAAATGTACAAACACATCAGACAACTATACAGACACACACAAAACCAAATCTTGCACACATCAGACACCTATACATACACACACAACACCAGATCTTGCAAGCATTACATAGGGTCAGCTGTATGTGTCACAGTAATAATGATTAGGCAAACATTTCAACAACAGTAGATAAAAGACTTGTCACAATTCTGGCTCCACACTATTCTTTACGTTGTAAATAGAAAAAAAAAGTCTGGAATCTGTGGAGTTAAAACATAAGCAACAATAGATCTGCTATTGGTCAGTTGGTCAACACAATTGTCCCCTCTATTCAACAATGTAATTATATACTGTCCTACCTCATCTGCCCCCAAAGCTCACTGAGAGGTACTTTCCTAAACAATTTACAATAATTCAATCACAATTAGGAAATAAAATAGCTTAATCACTTAATGTAGATATTTATAGTTTTATTGTAAATAAAGTTAAGAAACAACTTAAATTCCTAGAAAAGTTCATAATAGCAAGTAGACCTGAAGGCATTAAAAATCACCACACAAGAAAAATCAGGTTACTGGCAAACTTTAAATTGTACAATTTTTAATTTAAAAAAATCAAATTAAACCCACTGTGTTGGAGTTCAGTATCAAAATAAGGAGCAAGCAATGGACACACTTTTCTAGCATATTTCTAGTGTTGTTAGGAAACCATAAATATGTTCTACAAGTGGGAAGTTTTGCTCAGATAGATCAGTACAAGTCAATGAATGGGTAGGTTGTACTAGGCTGAGTGACCATCTTAGATTACAACTTGTATTAAGTTTCATTGTCTAGTGGATTCAATAGACTTCTGTGGGTTTTTTTGTTTGTTGTTTCTATTTTTTTTAACAAGGGAGGGGTCTGGGGGCTTCTTATTCACTGCTTGACTTTAAAGGTTACGATTTATTTCCCTTTTTCCCAAGCACCTGATTGCTAGCAATGTCGTTGGCTGAACTGGTCCTACTGGAGGAACCTTTTTTGGTCAACAAGGTGGGGGGCGTTGGCTTTCTGCTCAAGGGAGGCTTGCCGGCCAGATCTGGCTCATCCAGCGAGGACTGTCTACGCTGACTGTCCACACTCTTGCTCTGGACCTCTGTTGGGAAGGAACTTTTGCGCTTGTGTGTTTGGTGAACATTCTTCTTCTGGCCCCCATTGCTGAGGTGGGTAGAGTCTAGGCCAGCAGTCAATCCCTTGGAGGATCCTGTCTGCTGCACATTACAGGCAGCTACAGGCGCAGGATGGCCAACTGACACAGGCTGGCCACTAGACACAGGCTGGCCACTGGACACAGGCTGGCCACTAGACACAGGCTGGCCATCTTTCTTAAGTTTTGTCCTAGAGAGAATCCTGGAGGTGCCAGAATGAGGCTGTGGTCTGGGCGGCGGGGCCATGAAAGACTTCTGGGTACTGCAGTGTTCTATGGGGATAAAGGATGGCAGAATGGAGGAGGACTTAGGACGGGCCAATGCCCCATAGGGCAGGTGTGTCTGGTGCACCAGGGCAGGTGATGGGGGTAGATGGGAGGTGTACCACCAGCTGGCTGGGTAGTGCTCAGCATGGTGTTGACTGGCCAGGTGAGGACAGGCTGACACATCAATGTACGCTGGCTGGACAGCAAGCACTAGGTTGCTGCACCTGGGACAACACTGTGCCTGGCCTGGATCACAGGACACACACTCAGAGCTGCTGCTCTCTTTGGCTGGGGATGCTGGGAACTTGAAGCGGTTTTCCTGCAGATAGTTCTCAGCCAGAAAGTAGTCCTGTCCTGGGTTAGGCCTGAGGTGTGGATCCTCAAAGCTCAGGTGCCTGGTGTTCCTGAGCTCAGGTTTGGACTGAAAGACAGCGCTGGCTCTCCCAAGTTTGTGCTTGTGGTAGGAGGGGAGTTTGAATTCTGGACTCTGACCTGCGCAGATCTGAGTGTCTCCGTTGTGTGGCAGGCTGGGTCCAGCATCCTCAGCACAGACATCAGAGTCACTGTCAGCACCCAAGTCAGAGGAGCTGTACACATTTTCACACGATGACTTGTCTGTCTTCTGTGGCCCCGCCCTGTGGAGCTCTCCTGTGTTCTGTGGCCCCGCCCTGTGGAGCTCTCCTGTGTTCTGTGGCCCCGTCCTGTGGAGCTCTCCTGTGTTCTGTGGCCCCGCCCTGTGGAGCTCTCCTGTGTTGTGTGGCCCCGCCCTGTGGAGCTCTCCTGTCTTGGATGTTAAAGCAGCTGTAGCTCTAGCCTGACCACCGCTGGACTCCATCCCATCACTCACACCAAATAAAACCCCTGCGGCAGACACAAAACTGGACGCTGGCTCAGCTGTTGGACACTTGACTCCTGTAGACAGTACTGGCTTTGTTGGATCCACTTCATGCTTCAACTTTTTCCTTTTCTTTTTTTTACTGATCTGTAGGGCAGGAAACAAACTCCATTGTTACTGACAGAAGATTATTAGAGGTAACAAGGTCCCCCTCCCTCTATAGATCAGAGATGTATTATAATCAAATTCTGCAAGCAGCAAGGCATGCATGAAAAATTTTTACCTGGGGTAAGTCAGATAGTAATAGACTAGTTTTGTCGGAGCTAACATCAACTTTTGAACTACAAGCTGAAAACAAAAGAAAATATTTCACAAACTGTTTTTAAAAAATTAAGTCTTAATAGATCACTATTGGACAACTTATATGTTAGTACAGATTCTATAATCTAAGTGTATTTGTAGTCAATTGATGACACTTTCAGGTAACTTTGTACCATCATACATCACTCATACACCACTCACCAAAGTTTGTATCACCTCTTCAGTTTGTATCACCACTCACCAAAATTTGTGTCACCACTCACCAAAGTTTGTCTCACCACTCACCTAGGTTTGTCTCACCACTCACCTAAGTTTGTCTCACCACTCACCAAAGTTTGTATCACCACTCACCTAAATTTGTCTCACCACTCACCAAAGTTTGTCTCACCACTCACCAAAGTTTGTATCACCACTCACCAAAGTTTGTTTCACCACTCACCAAAGTTTGTCTCACCACTCACCTAGGTTTGTCTCACCACTCACCAAAGTTTGTCTCACCACTCACCAAAGTTTGTGTCACCACTCACCTAAGTTTGTCTCACCACTCACCTAGGTTTGTCTCACCACTCACCAAAGTTTGTCTCACCACTCACCAAAGTTTGTGTCACCACTCACCTAAGTTTGTCTCACCACTCACCTAGGTTTGTCTCACCACTCACCAAAGTTTGTGTCACCACTCACCTAAGTTTGTCTCACCACTCACCAAAGTTTCTATCACCACTTTGGTTTGTATCACCACTCACCTAGGTTTGTATCACTACTCTGTCTTTTCATGGCCTTCTGTTGGCCAGTGTCCTGCTGGACGCCCACATCAGACTTCCTCCTCTTGCGTGTGGAGGTCTCCAGGACGGGCTGTTTGGGCATGGTGTCCAGGAGAAACTGGTGGTCACTGTAGGAGAGCCCATGCTTGCTGCGGCCACGGTAGCTGCTGATGACCAGCCAGACAAAGAGCACAGCTTGCAGGAAGGCCAGGAGGAACTGACCATCATAAAGCTGAGGGAACAAGGAAAGGAACATCAACATTTTAAAGCTAGGCAGAGAAGAAACTGGTCTAATTATTACAAATGACAAACTTATAAGAGGCAAAGATTGTCAGCCTGTGTAGGTGGGCCTACCTTCTTGGCCATGGCATCCATCTGTAGCTGTAGATCATCTAAATACTCTGTCAAGTTGAGCACCTTTTGTTCCAGTAGATCCACATGGGCTTCATGTCGCAGCTCCTTCAAAGATTACACACAACACATTACACACAACACATAACACACAACACATTACACACAATATATTGCACACAACACATTACACTCAACACATTACACACAACACATTGCACACAACGCATAACACAACACATCGCACACAACACACCGCACACAACACATCACACACAACACATTACACACTACACATTGCACACAACACATCGCACACAACACACCGCACACATTACACACTACACATTGCACACAACACATTACACACTACACATTACACACTACAAATTGCACACAACACATTACACACTACACACAACACATTGCACACTACACATTGCACACAACACATTACACACAACACATTACACACTACACATTGCACACAACACATTACACACTACAAATTGCACACAACACATTACACACAACACATTGCACACTACACATTGCACACAACACATTGCACACAACACATAACACACTACACACAACACATTGCACACAACACATTGCAAACAACACACTACACACAACACATTACACACTGCACACAACACATTGCACACAACACATTGCACACAACACATTACACACAACACATTGCACACAACACATTACACACAACACATTACACACAACACATTACGCACAACACAAAACACATTACACACAACACTCATCTACATCATATATGTAGGGCCTACACCCTTTTTCGTTTTTCAAGAATTGTTGTGTAAAATAATCCTAACCTTTTTTATTAAGATAAATATTGTTGTATAAAGGAATCCTAACCCTTCTGTTTAAGATAAATATTTTTGTATAAAGGAATCCTATCCTTTTTGTTTAAGATAAATATTGTTGTATAAAGGAATCCTAACCTTTCTGTTTAAGATAAATATTTTTGTATAAAGGAATCCTAACCTTTCTGTTTAAGATAAATATTGTTGTATAAAGGAATCCTAACCCTTCTGTTTAAGATAAATATTGTTGTATAAAGGAATCCTAACCTTTCTGTTTAAGATAAATATTGTTGTATAAAGGAATCCTTCTGTTTAAGATAAATATTGTTGTATCCTAACCTTTTCCTCTGCCTGGCTAATGTAGACATTTAGCCTCTTCTCCGTCTTGTTGAGCAGTTTCATCATCTCTTCATTTTGTTGTTTGAAGGCTCGACTCAGTTCTTCTAGATACCTGGCAATTAATCCAGTCACAGTGGGCTTACATCTGACAGTCACAGTGGGCTTACAAACATCTGACAGTCACAGTGGGCTTACAAACATCTGACAGTCACAGTGGGCTTACATCTGACAGTCACAGTAGGCTTACAAACATCTGACAGTCACAGTGGGCTTACATCTGACAGTCACAGTAGGCTTACAAACATCTGACAGTCACAGTGGGCTTACAAACATCTGATAGTCAAAGTGGGCTTACAAACATCTGAGAGTCAAACACAGTGGGCTTACAAACATCTGACAGTCACAGTGGGCTTACAAACATCTGACATTCACAGTGGGCTTACAAACATCTGACAGTCAAAGTGGGCTTACAAACATATGACAGTCAAAGTGGGCTTACAAACATCTGAGAGTCACACACAGTGGGCTTACAAACATCTGAGAGTCAAACACAGTGGGCTTACAAACATCTGTGAGTCACACACAGTGGGCTTACAAACATCTGACAGTCAAAGTCGGCTTACAAACATCTGACAGTCATACAAAGAGGGCTTACAAACATCTGACAGTCATACAAAGTGGGCTTACAAACAATGAATCAACAGAACAAACTGAATGGTAAGTAGCAAAAGAAAATGTCAACTATGTTAGAACTGAAACTGAAAGATAAAAAAATTCTCATCAGAAAGCTGGATAGTTTGAGCTGCTCAACTTGTCCTTACTTTTTAGTCATGGAAACATTCTGCTCCAAGGCTAGTATCCTGTTGTTGAGTTTCATCATTGTGATGTCCCTCTTGCCTGGTGTGGGCATCCCAACTTTCAACAGGTCCATTGGCTTCAGAGATCTCACAGTAGAATCATTCTCAGCCTGACAAGGTCAAGGGTATCACTCTATTTAACTGAACCTTTGTTAGCTACACTCTAATTAATTGAACCTTAGCTACACACTCTAATTAACTTCACCTCAGTTAGCTAGGGTTAGGGTTAGAACAGTTGTTACAATTCAGATAGAACTTTTTTTTAAACAGTGGCTGAGTTGAGTGCTGACCACACTATCCTCAAATGATTTGATACATTCAAGTTTCACACCTTGTAATATATAGCCACATATTGCCACAAGTCGTATGAGACCAGGGGTCGGCGTGGTCCAGTCGGTAAAGCTCATGGTTGCTAAACCGAAAAGTCTCGCGTTTGATCCCTCGGGCAGATGAGGCTCGTTAGCTGGGGACAGCCACTCTTCTAGGAGAGACAACTCCAAAATCAAACAACTACTGCCGTGTAGTTTTTTCTTGGTTGGACAAAGGCTATGGAAGCAAATCCAAAAAGAAAAGCAGGCTGAAATCGGAGTCAATGGCCTTAATGGCGCATAACCAGTTGACACGTAATCCTTAATTGTGATGGAAGCATGGTCGAGTCGGCAAAGCTCATGGTTGATAAATTCGAAAAAAAAAAGTCTCGAGTTCAAACCCTCTGGCAGATAATGCTCGATCCCTCCCAACACGAAAAATTAAGAACGAAGAAGATGAGACCACTATTACCCAAGAATTTTGCTTTTTGTGGTACCTGTTGCCTGTGACCCAGTCGTAAATACAAGTATGATGAAACATTTTATAAGGGTTTAATCAACATGTTTCTAATGCTGAATGTTTAGACATGATGTAACCATGATGTTAGGGAGCTGGTGTACCACCCTGTGTA
The DNA here is from genome assembly GCF_028476545.2 of Physella acuta. NCBI lineage: Eukaryota > Metazoa > Mollusca > Gastropoda > Physidae > Physella > Physella acuta. The sequence goes on from NW_026731794.1 coordinate 763,631, forward strand.
CCACCCTGTGTAATAGTCAGCTAGAGCACATCTTGGCCACTGTCCAGGTGTGAGGGGTCATACCACCACTGGACACCCTGGTTCAACTTAGTCATTGATTTCAGAAGTTCTTGTGTCCCTAGTGTACGGCACTCTCTAAAATGAATGTAGGTGCCATAACATGAGAGGCTGTAACCACTCTAAGGTGACTCACCTGAAGCCTCCTCTGGTCCAATGTAGGTGCCATAACATGAGAGGCTGTAACCACTGTAAGGTGACTCACCTGAAGCCTCCTCTGGTCCAATGTAGGTGCCATAACGTGAGAGGCTGTAACCACCGTAAGGTGACTCACCTGAAGCCTCCTCTGGTCCAATGTAGGTGCCATAACATGAGAGGCTGTAACCACTCTAAGGTGACTCACCTGAAGCCTCCTCTGGTCCAATGTAGGTGCCATAACGTGAGAGGCTGTAACCACTGTAAGGTGACTCACCTGAAGCCTCCTCTGGTCCAATGTAGGTGCCATAACGTGAGAGGCTGTAACCACTGTAAGGTGACTCACCTGAAGCCTCCTCTGGTCCAATGTAGGTGCCATAACGTGAGAGGCTGTAACCACTCTAAGGTGACTCACCTGAAGCCTCCTCTGGTCCAATGTTCCTTGGGGCAGGTCCTCATCACCCTGACCAGGTTCATCCTCCCTAGTTGGCTGGACACTACCAGGAAGCTGACCACTCCGGTCCATAACAGTTGGAGTTTCAAACAAATCTTCACCCAAGCCTTCCTGAGAATAGTCTGATCCCATAGTGGGGGAGGGGGACACCTGAAAGGTAACAGTAATACCATGACAACAATGGCTAGCAAAGGTAACAGTAATACCATGACAACAATGGCTAGCAAAGGTAACAGTAATACCATGACAACCACGGCTAGCAAAGGTAACAGTAAAAACATGACAACCACAGCTAGCAAAGGTAACAATAATAGCATGACAACAATGGCTAGCAAAGGTAACAGTAATACAATGACAACAATGGCTAGCAAAGGTAACAATAATTGCATGACAACCACGGCTAGCAAAGGTAACAGTAATACCATGACAACAATGGCTAGCAAAGGTAACAATAATTGCATGACAACCACGGCTAGCAAAGGTAACAGTAAAAACATGACAACCACAGCTAGCAAAGGTAACAGTAATACCATGACAACAATGGCTAGCAAAGGTAACAGTAATACCATGACAACCACGGCTAGCAAAGGTAACAGTAAAAACATGACAACCACAGCTAGCAAAGGTAACAATAATAGCATGACAACAATGGCTAGCAAAGGTAACAGTAATACAATGACAACAATGGCTAGCAAAGGTAACAATAATTGCATGACAACCACGGCTAGCAAAGGTAACAGTAATACCATGACAACAATGGCTAGCAAAGGTAACAATAATTGCATGACAACCACGGCTAGCAAAGGTAACAGTAATACAATGACAACAATGGCTAGCAAAGGTAACAATAATTGCATGACAACCACGGCTAGCAAAGGTAACAGTAATACCATGACAACAATGGCTAGCAAAGGTAACAATAATTGCATGACAACCACGGCTAGCAAAGGTAACAGTAATACCATGACAACAATGGCTAGCAAAGGTAACAATAATTGCATGACAACCACGGCTAGCAAAGGTAACAGTAAAAACATGACAACCACAGCTAGCAAAGGTAACAGTAATACCATGACAACAATGGCTAGCAAAGGTAACAATAATAGCATGACAACCACGGCTAGCAAAGGCAACAGTAACACCATGACAACAATGGCTAGCAAAGGTAACAATAATAGCATGACAACCACGGCTAGCAAAGGTAACAGAAACAAAACGAACTATTCAATTGAGTTGATAGTTGAGATAGGAAGAAATAAAGTTGAAAAGATCCAAGAGTTACCTTTAAAAAAATGGTTTCAGCCAAGTCTGTAGCCCCCTGCTCCACCACCTGGGACTGCTGGATGTGAAGGCCAGGGGTCAGCACTGACACCGCATCGTTCTCCAGCCCTGACTGGCTGGACACAGAGCTGGGCTCCAGCAGCTCAGACCTGGTCACTGACACACCAGCAGACGTGAAGCCTGCGGACTGGGACGAGTCCACCTCAACCTGGGGGGGTGACAGCTCAGTGTCTAGCGTGGCAGGGTCAGGCTGAGAGGGTGGAACACTGCTGTCATCACTCCTCTTCTCTACAGCAGACTCTGGACTCATGCTCGTCACCAGTGGGGTGCTGCCAGTGTCTACTTGACCCACATTCTCCTGGACACTAGCCTCTGTAGCTCTGGCACTGTCCTGGTTCTAAGACAACAACACATTTATTATAATAAAATTTATATCAACATTCTATTGTACAACACAAGGGTAGACTGTTCTGATGGACAAAATCTATATCTACATTCTATTGTACAAGGGTAGACTGTTCTTATGGACAAAATCTAGATCAACATTCTATTGTACAAGGGTAGACTGTTCTTATGGACAAAATCTATATCTACATTCTATTGTACAAGGGTAGACTGTTCTTATGGACAAAATCTAGATCAACATTCTATTGTATAAGGGTAGACTGTTCTTATGGACAAAATCTAGATCAACATTCTATTGTATAAGGGTAGACTGTTCTTATGGACAAAATCTAGATCAACATTCTATTGTATAAGGGTAGACTGTTCTGATGGACAAAATCTATATCTACATTCTATTGTACAAGGGTAGACTGTTCTTATGGACAAAATCTAGATCAACATTCTATTGTACAAGGGTAGACTGTTCTTATGGACAAAATCTAGATCAACATTCTATTGTATAAGGGTAGACTGTTCTGATGGACAAAATCTATATCTACATTCTATTGTACAAGGGTAGACTGTTCTTATGGACAAAATCTAGATCAACATTCTATTGTACAAGGGTAGACTGTTCTGATGGACAAAATCTAGATCAACATTCTATTGTATAAGGGTAGACTGTTCTTATGGACAAAATCTAGATCAACATTCTATTGTATAAGGGTAGACTGTTCTTATGGACAAAATCTAGATCAACATTCTATTGTATAAGGGTAGACTGTTCTGATGGACAAAATCTATATCTACATTCTATTGTATAAGGGTAGACTGTTCTTATGGACAAAATCTAGATCAACATTCTATTGTACAAGGGTAGACTGTTCTTATGGACAAAATCTAGATCAACATTCTATTGTACAAGGGTAGACTGTTCTTATGGACAAAATCTATATCTACATTCTATTGTACAAGGGTAGACTGTTCTTATGGACAAAATCTATATCTACATTCTATTGTACAAGGGTAGACTGTCCTGATAAACAAAATCTATATCTACATTCTATTGTACAAGGGTAGACTGTCCTGATAAACAAAATCTATATCAACATTCTATTGTACAAGGGTAGACTGTTCTGATGGACAAAATCTATATCAACATTCTATTGTACAAGGGTAGACTGTTCTGATGGACAAAATCTATATCAACATTCTATTGTACAACACCAGGGTACACTGTCCTGATAAACAAAATCTATATCTACATTCTATTGTACAAGGGTAGACTGTCCTGATAAACAAAATCTATATCTACATTCTATTGTACAAGGGTAGACTGTCCTGATGGACAAAATCTATATCAACATTCTATTGTACAAGGGTAGACTGTCCTGATGGACAAAATCTATATCAACATTCTATTGTTTTTTGTATAGATGAATAGAATAAAAGTGTGTCCATATACTGACCAGTGTCCAAACTTTCTGTGCGCCAGTGCTGCAGGTGGGTGGGTAGCTGATGCGAGACATGAGCAGCACATAGGTGCTCCAGGGGCTGTGGACACACACAAGGGGGGAGTGCAGCAGGTGACCCCCCTCTCCTTCCTGCTCCAGCTTGATGACCACTGGTAGCTCTGTGCTGTCCACTGGGAGCTGGTCAGTCTCACCAAGTTTGGTGATGATGGGCATTTCTTCAACTACTTTAGACACTAGGAAAACATGAAAGAGTTCTGGTTATCAACTGAACTTGATGAATAGAGCTGACAATGCTTATTTATGTGAAACATGAATTGAAACTTATCCCAATAGGGCTTGTAAGTCTCAGTCTCTCTCACTTAAAATCTTGTTAACTCATCCCAATAGGGCTTGTAAGTCTCAGTCTCTCTCACTTAAAATCTTGTTAACTCATCCCAATAGGGCTTGTAAGTCCCAGTCTCTCTCACTTAAAATCTTGTTAACTCATCCCAATAGGGCTTGTAAGTCTCAGTCTCTCTCACTTAAAATCTTGTTAACTCATCCCAATAGGGCTTGTAAGTCTCAGTCTCTCTCACTTAAAATCTTGTTAACTCATCCCAATAGGGCTTGTAAGTCTCAGTCTCTCTCACTTAAAATCTTGTTAACTCATCCCAATAGCATTGTGGAGCCAGCTGGATGACCTGGACTTTGCTGACGACCTGGCCCTCCTTTCTCACACACAACAGCAAATGCAGGATAAAACCAACAGGGTTGCAAATTTTTCTACAAGCCTGGGTCTGAACATCCACAGAGGGAAAAGTAAAGTTCTCAAAGTCAATACATCAAACAACAACCCTATAACACTGGCAGAAGAAGCCCTAGAAGAAGTGGATAGATTCACCTACCTTGGAAGTATTGTTGATAAGCAGGGTGGGACAGAAGCAGACATAAAAATAAGGACGGGTAAGGCAAGAGCAGTCTTCAACCAACTAAAAAATGTTTGGGGTTCGGGAGATTTAACCCTTAGAATAAAAATCCGGATCTTCAACACACTAGTAAAACCTGTTTTACTCTATGGAGCCGAGACATGGAGAATAACTGCTATAAATAAGAAGAAAATACAATCATTTATAAACGCATGTCTCAGAAAGATCCTGCGAATTCGCTGGCCTAAAACCATCAGAAATGATGTTCTATGGCAACGGACAAATCAACTGCCAGTGGAAGTAGAGATCCTCCAGAGAAAATGGAAATGGATTGGCCACACACTCAGGAAGCCTGTATCCAGCATAACAAGACAGGCCCTCACCTGGAATCCACAAGGCAGGAGGAAGAGAGGCAGACCAAGAAAGACCTGGAGACGTGACCTGGAAGAAGACACCAAGAAGATTGGATACACCTGGGAACAGTTGGAGAGACTAGCCCTGGACAGAGACGTCTGGAAAGCTCTTGTCAGCGGCCTATGTCCCAGTAGGGACGACAGGCAAACATGACATGACATGACATCCCAATAGGGCTTGTAAGTCTCAGTCTCTCTCACTTAAAATCTTGTTAACTCATCCCAATAGGGCTTGTAAGTCTCAGTCTCTCTCACTTAAAATCTTGTTAACTCATCCCAATAGGGCTTGTAAGTCTCAGTCTCTCTCACTTAAAATCTTGTTAACTCATCCCAATAGGGCTTGTAAGTCTCAGTCTCTCTCACTTAAAATCTTGTTAACTCATCCCAATAGGGCTTGTAAGTCCCAGTCTCTCTCACTTAAAATCTTGTTAACTCATCCCAATAGGGCTTGTAAGTCCCAGTCTCTCTCACTTAAAATCTTGTTAACTCATCCCAATAGGGCTTGTAAGTCCCAGTCTCTCTCACTTAAAATCTTGTTAACTCATCCCAATAGGGCTTGTAAGTCTCAGTCTCTCTCACTTAAAATCTTGTTAACTCATCCCAATAGGGCTTGTAAGTCTCAGTCTCTCTCACTTAAAATCTTGTTAACTCATCCCAATAGGGCTTGTAAGTCTCAGTCTCTCTCACTTAAAATCTTGTTAACTCATCCCAATAGGGCTTGTAAGTCCCAGTCTCTCTCACTTAAAATCTTGTTAACTCATCCCAATAGGGCTTGTAAGTCTCAGTCTCTCTCACTTAAAATCTTGTTAACTCATCCCAATAGGGCTTGTAAGTCTCAGTCTCTCTCACTTAAAATCTTGTTAACTCATCCCAATAGGGCTTGTAAGTCCCAGTCTCTCTCACTTAAAATCTTGTTAACTCATCCCAATAGGACTTGTAAGTCTCAGTCTCTCTCACTTAAAATCTTGTTAACTCATCCCAATAGGGCTTGTAAGTCCCAGTCTCTCTCACTTAAAATCTTGTTAACTCATCCCAATAGGGCTTGTAAGTCTCAGTCTCTCTCACTTAAAATCTTGTTAACTCATCCCAATAGGGCTTGTAAGTCCCAGTCTCTCTCACTTAAAATCTTGTTAACTCATCCCAATAGGACTTGTAAGTCTCAGTCTCTCTCACTTAAAATCTTGTTAACTCATCCCAATAGGGCTTGTAAGTCCCAGTCTCTCTCACTTAAAATCTTGTTAACTCATCCCAATAGGGCTTGTAAGTCCCAGTCTCTCTCACTTAAAATCTTGTTAACTCATCCCAATAGGGCTTGTAAGTCCCAGTCTCTCTCACTTAAAATCTTGTTAACTCATCCCAATAGGGCTTGTAAGTCTCAGTCTCTCTCACTTAAAATCTTGTTAACTCATCCCAATAGGGCTTGTAAGTCCCAGTCTCTCTCACTTAAAATCTTGTTAACTCATCCCAATAGGGCTTGTAAGTCTCAGTCTCTCTCACTTAAAATCTTGTTAACTCATCCCAATAGGGCTTGTAAGTCCCAGTCTCTCTCACTTAAAATCTTGTTAACTCATCCCAATAGGGCTTGTAAGTCCCAGTCTCTCTCACTTAAAATCTTGTTAACTCATCCCAATAGGGCTTGTAAGTCTCAGTCTCTCTCACTTAAAATCTTGTTAACTCATCCCAATAGGACTTGTAAGTCCCAGTCTCTCTCACTTAAAATCTTGTTAACTCATCCCAATAGGGCTTGTAAGTCTCAGTCTCTCTCACTTAAAATCTTGTTAACTCATCCCAATAGGGCTTGTAAGTCTCAGTCTCTCTCACTTAAAATCTTGTTAACTCATCCCAATAGGGCTTGTAAGTCTCAGTCTCTCTCACTTAAAATCTTGTTAACTCATCCCAATAGGGCTTGTAAGTCTCAGTCTCTCTCACTTAAAATCTTGTTAACTCATCCCAATAGGGCTTGTAAGTCCCAGTCTCTCTCACTTAAAATCTTGTTAACTCATCCCAATAGGGCTTGTAAGTCTCAGTCTCTCTCACTTAAAATCTTGTTAACTCATCCCAATAGGGCTTGTAAGTCCCAGTCTCTCTCACTTAAAATCTTGTTAACTCATCCCAATAGGGCTTGTAAGTCTCAGTCTCTCTCACTTAAAATCTTGTTAACTCATCCCAATAGGGCTTGTAAGTCTCAGTCTCTCTCACTTAAAATCTTGTTAACTCATCCCAATAGGGCTTGTAAGTCCCAGTCTCTCTCACTTAAAATCTTGTTAACTCATCCCAATAGGGCTTGTAAGTCTCAGTCTCTCTCACTTAAAATCTTGTTAACTCATCCCAATAGGGCTTGTAAGTCCCAGTCTCTCTCACTTAAAATCTTGTTAACTCATCCCAATAGGGCTTGTAAGTCCCAGTCTCTCTCACTTAAAATCTTGTTAACTCATCCCAATAGGGCTTGTAAGTCTCAGTCTCTCTCACTTAAAATCTTGTTAACTCATCCCAATAGGGCTTGTAAGTCCCAGTCTCTCTCACTTAAAATCTTGTTAACTCATCCCAATAGGGCTTGTAAGTCCCAGTCTCTCTCACTTAAAATCTTGTTAACTCATCCCAATAGGACTTGTAAGTCTCAGTCTCTCTCACTTAAAATCTTGTTAACTCATCCCAATAGGGCTTGTAAGTCCCAGTCTCTCTCACTTAAAATCTTATTAGCCAGGGAGAGTTATCAAGTTTACAACTAAATTAAAAAAAAACATGATGGCTATTGGTTTCTAAACTTCTATCAAGATTTTAAAATACCCAAAATGCAACAATTATAAATACTTTTTTTTTACTAATAATAGAATCAATTTAAGTACAGGTAAGCCTAATCTAATAACAATATATTAATATTTTAACAACATTTAGGAAAACTTTTACGGATTTGAAAAAATAGTAAGAAACTGTATGCTTTTTTTTAAAGTTCACTTTTTATAGCAGGCAATAATTTTCTCTAGGCTAGCCTACATCTTGTATTCTATCATTATTATTGTTTACGATTTTAAATGACTTAATAGCGGAAATAACTTTTATATTATTTTTTTAGAGATTTTATCAAATTATTCATATTTGGTTTTAAAAATAATAGCTGGGAAGTATAAAAATGTGAAGTTGGTGAACTACTTACAAGTCCTACTAGAGTGGTGCCAGTATCTAAGCACTTTAAACCACTAAGTCTGCTCAAATTACCTACTCTAATGGATTGATAGCACACTGAGACAATCTCTTGATAGCTAGTTACATGGCTTGACAAAATACTTGTCACTTGATAGCTAGTTACATGGCTTGACAAAATACTTGTCACTTGATAGCTAGTTACATGACTTGACAAAATACTTGTCACTTGATAGCTAGTTACATGGCTTGACAAAATACTTGTCACTTGATAGCTAGTTACATGGCTTGACAAAATACTTGTCACTTGATAGCTAGTTACATGGCTTGACAAAATACTTGTCACTTGATAGCTAGTTACATGGCTTGACAAAATACTTGTCACTTGATAGCTAGTTACATGGCTTGACAAAATACTTGTCACTTGATAGCTAGTTACATGGCTTGACAAAATACTTGTCACTTGATAGCTAGTTACATGGCTTGACAAAATACTTGTCACTTGATAGCTAGTTATATGACTTGATAAAATACTTGTCACTTGAAAGCTAGTTACATGGCTTGACAAAATACTTGTCACTTGATAGCTAGTTACATGACTTGACAAAATACTTGTCACTTGATAGCTAGTTACATGGCTTGACAAAATACTTGTCACTTGATAGCTAGTTACATGGCTTGACAAAATACTTGTCACTTGATAGCTAGTTACATGGCTTGACAAAATACTTGTCACTTGATAGCTAGTTACATGGCTTGACAAAATACTTGTCACTTGATAGCTAGTTACATGGCTTGACAAAATACTTGTCACTTGATAGCTAGTTATATGACTTGACAAAATACTTGTCACTTGATAGCTAGTTACATGGCTTGACAAAATACTTGTCACTTGATAGCTAGTTACATGACTTGACAAAATACTTGTCACTTGATAGCTAGTTACATGGCTTGACAAAATACTTGTCACTTGATAGCTAGTTACATGGCTTGACAAAATACTTGTTAGCTGTGCCCTTAGGATTTTGTAAAAACACAAGTAAACATCAGACTCACCTGATGGAGGAGTTACCACCCCTGCACTTGGTACAGCCACACCTGGGGTAGAAGATTCACTCCCTTGGCGAACATCACTGAAGGTCAAATAAATAAATAAACATCACTGGAGGTCAAATAAATAAATAAACATCACTGTAGGTCAAATAAATAAACAAACATCACTGTAGGTCAAATAAATAAACATCACTGTAGGTCAAATAAATAAATATTATTGTAGGTCAAATAAATAAATAAACATCACTGTAGATCAAATAAACAGGTAAAAAAAAGATGAACACTGATTTGATAAATTGAACCACCAACGAAAGTGTTGTCACCTTTCTGTCTGTATACATTACAAAGGTGTCACCTACCTGTCTGTATACATTACAAAGGTGTCACCTACCTGTCTGTATACATTATAAAGGTGTCACCTACCTGTCTGTATACATTATAAAGGTGTCACCTACCTGTCTGTATACATTATAAAGGTGTCACCTACCTGTCTGTATACATTACAAAGGTGTCACCTACCTGTCTGTATACACTATAAAGGTGTCACCTACCTGTCTGTATACATTACAAAGGTGTCACCTACCTGTCTGTATACATTACAAAGGTGTCACCTACCTGTCTGTATACATTACAAAGGTGTCACCTACCTGTCTGTATACATTACAAAGGTGTCACCTACCTGTCTGTATACATTACAAAGGTGTCACCTACCTGTCTGTATACATTACAAAGGTGTCACCTACCTGTGTGTATACATTACAAAGGTGTCACCTACCTGTCTGTATACATTACAAAGGTGTCACCTACCTGTCTGTATACATTACAAAGGTGTCACCTACCTGTCTGTATACATTACAAAGGTGTCACCTACCTGTCTGTATACATTACAAAGGTGTCACCTACCTGTCTGTATACATTACAAAGGTGTCACCTACCTGTCTGTATACATTACAAAGGTGTCACCTACCTGTCTGTATACATTACAAAGGTGTCACCTACCTGTCTGTATACATTACAAAGGTGTCACCTACCTGTCTGTATACATTACAAAGGTGTCACCTACCTGTCTGTATACATTACAAAGTTGTCACCTACCTGTCTGTATACATTACAAAGGTGTCACCTACCTGTCTGTATACATTACAAAGGTGTCACCTACCTGTCTGTATACATTACAAAGGTCTCACCTACCTGTCTGTATACATTACAAAGGTCTCACCTACCTGTCTGTATACATTATAAAGGTGTCACCTACCTGTCTGTAGACATTACAAAGGTGTCACCTACCTGTCTGTAGACATTATAAAGGTGTCACCTACCTGTCTGTATACATTACAAAGGTCTCACCTACCTGTCTGTATACATTACAAAGGTGTCACCTACCTGTCTGTATACATTACAAAGGTGTCACCTACCTGTCTGTATACATTACAAAGGTGTCACCTACCTGTCTGTAGACATTATAAAGGTGTCACCTACCTGTCTGTATACATTACAAAGGTGTCACCTACCTGTCTGTATACATTACAAAGGTGTCACCTACCTGTCTGTATACATCACAAAGGTGTCACCTACCTGTCTGTATACATCACAAAGGTGTCACCTACCTGTCTGTATACATTACAAAGGTGTCACCTACCTGTCTGTATACATTACAAAGGTGTCACCTACCTGTCTGTATACATTACAAAGGTCTCACCTACCTGTGTGTATACATTACAAAGGTGTCACCTACCTGTCTGTATACATTACAAAGGTCTCACCTACCTGTCTGTATACATTACAAAGGTCTCACCTACCTGTCTGTATACATTACAAAGGTGTCACCTACCTGTCTGTATACATTACAAAGGTCTCACCTACCTGTGTGTATACATTACAAAGGTGTCACCTACCTGTCTGTATACATTACAAAGGTCTCACCTACCTGTCTGTATACATTACAAAGGTCTCACCTACCTGTCTGTATACATTACAAAGGTCTCACCTACCTGTCTGTATACATTACAAAGGTCTCACCTACCTGTCTGTATACATTACAAAGGTGTCACCTACCTGTCTGTATACATTACAAAGGTCTCACCTACCTGTCTGTATACATTATAAAGGTCTCACCTACCTGTCTGTATACATTACAAAGGTCTCACCTACCTGTCTGTATACATTACAAAGGTCTCACCTACCTGTCTGTATACATTACAAAGGTGTCACCTACCTGTCTGTATACATTACAAAGGTGTCACCTACCTGTCTGTATACATTACAAAGGTGTCACCTACCTGTCTGTATACATTACAAAGGTGTCACCTACCTGTCTGTATACATTACAAAGGTGTCACCTACCTGTCTGTATACATTACAAAGGTGTCACCTACCTGTCTGTATACATTACAAAGGTCTCACCTACCTGTCTGTATACATTACAAAGGTCTCACCTACCTGTCTGTATACATTACAAAGGTGTCACCTACCTGTCTGTATACATTACAAAGGTGTCACCTACCTGTCTGTATACATTACAAAGGTGTCACCTACCTGTCTGTATACATTACAAAGGTGTCACCTACCTGTCTGTATACATTACAAAGGTGTCACCTACCTGTCTGTATACATTACAAAGGTGTCACCTACCTGTCTGTATACATTACAAAGGTGTCACCTACCTGTCTGTATACATTACAAAGGTGTCACCTACCTGTCTGTATACATTACAAAGGTGTCACCTACCTGTCTGTATACATTACAAAGGTGTCACCTACCTGTCTGTATACATTACAAAGGTGTCACCTACCTGTCTGTATACATTACAAAGGTGTCACCTACCTGTCTATGCAGGGCTTTGCTTCCTCCTTTATAGGTTTCTCCTCAGCAGGCTCTGTACTGTTAGCTGGAGAGAGATGAACACCACGATGATTGTGATTGTGTGATGTATGACCCCCCTGTTGTACCAAACATGCAATGATTGTGATTGTGTGATGTATGACAGTGTTGTCCCAAACATGCAATGATTGTGATTGTGTGATGTATGACATTTGTTGTACCAAACCCACAATGATTATGATTGTGTGATGTATGATATGTGTTGTAACAAACCCACAATGATTGTGATTGTGTGATGTATGACATTTGTTGTACCAAACCCACAATGATTGTGTTTGTGTGATGTATGACATTTGTTGTACCAAACATGCAATGATTGTGAGTTGTATGACCCCCCCCATTGTTGAACCAAACACAATGATTGTGATTGTGTGATGAATGACAATTTGTTGTACCAAACCCACAATGACTGTGTTTATTGGATGTATCTGACTCACCCAAGGGGACATGACTCTCTTGGTTGCCTTCACCTGGCTCAGTCTGACCCTCCTGATCACCTTTGTACAGAACTTTCTTCACTAGCTTGACAACAGTCTCTGGAAAAATGCAGGTGATAAAAGCTTCATCAGAGGATACACTTGTAAACTTCTGACCAGTGGTAGGTGGACAGCTACCACCATTTATAGGCCAGTGGTAGATGGACAGTTCCAACATTTATAGTCCAGTGGTAGATGGACAGCTACCACCATTTATAGACCAGTGGTAGATGGACAGCTCTCACCATTTATAGACCAGTGGTAGATGGACAGCTACCACCATTTATAGACCAGTGGTAGATGGACAGCTCCCACCATTTATAGACCAGTGGTAGATGGACAGCTACCACCATTTATAGACCAGTGGTAGATGGACAGCTCCCACCATTTATAGACCAGTGGTAGATGGACAGCTACCACCATTTATAGACCAGTGGTAGATGGACAGCTACCACCATTTATAGACCAGTGGTAGATGGACATCTTCCACCATTTATAGACCAGTGGTACATGGACAGCTACCACCATTTATAGACCAGTGGTAGATGGACAGCTACCACCATTTATAGACCAGTGGTAGATGGACAGCTACCACCATTTATAGACCAGTGGTAGATGGACAGCTACCACCATTTATAGACCAGTGGTGGAGAGAGATTATAACTGTCATTGGTCAAGAGGTGATTAACTAGATGAATGTTTACCTTTAGCAACTGTCATTGGTCAAGAGGTGATTAACTAGATGAATGTTTACCTTTAGCAACTGTCATTGGTCAAGAGGTGATTAACTAGATGAATGTTTACCTTTAGCAACTGTCAATGGTCAAGAGGTGATTAACTAGATGAATGTTTACCTTTAGCAACTGTCAATGGTCAAGAGGTGATTAACTAGATGAATGTTTGCCTTTAGCAACTGTCAATGGTCAAGAGGTGATTAACTAGATGAATGTTTACCTTTAGCAACTGTCATTGGTCAAGAGGTGATTAACTAGATGAATGTTTACCTTTAGCACTAGTGAAAAGGTTGACTGTCTCCTCCACCATATCCTCCCCAGGGTCTCCAGTGGTGGCTGGTCCTGGGAGATGGTCAGAACATTTGGTCAGAACATACGGTCAGAACATACGGTCAGAACATTTGGTCAGAACATATGGTCAGAACATACGGTCAGAACATTTGGTCAGAACATATGGTCAGAACATACGGTCAGAACATATGGTCAGAACATACGGTCAGAACATACGGTCAGAACATACAGTTAGATCATACAGTGAGAACATCCAGAGAGAACATCAATAAGCAAGAACAAGTTACCTAAAGTTTAGTGTTTACCTTCAGGCTCTGGTTCAGGTTCATCATCTCCATCAGAAGCCATGTCAATACCAAACACCCTGAACAAAACCATCAGTTGTTACCATAGTTACAGAGTTCTTCAATTTTAATTGGCTAGTTAGCCGTACAATTTCACACTGAGCTTTCATATTTATAAGATATTTATAATGCAAGCCCACACCCCCTTTACCTGACCCCCGCCCACCTGAATGTTGTCAGGGGACAGTAGTGCTCCCCCACCCCTACCCTTCCACCCCTACCCCCCCACCCCCACCCACCTGAATGTTGTCAGGGGACAGTAGTGCTCCCCCACCCCTACCCTTCCACCCCTACCCCCCCACCCCCACCCACCTGAATGTTGTCAGGGGACAGTAGTGCTCCCCCACCCCTACCCTTCCACCCCTACCCCCCCACCCCCACCCACCTGAATGTTGTCAGGGGACAGTAGTGCTCCCCCACCCCTACCCTTCCACCCCTACCCCCCCACCCCCACCCACCTGAATGATGTCAGGGGACAGTAGTGCTCCCCCACCCCTACCCTTCCACCCCTACCCCTACACCTCCACCCCCACCCACCTGAATGATGTCAGGGGACAGTAGTGCTCCCCCACCCCTACCCCTACACCCCCACCCCCACCCACCTGAATGTTGTCAGGGGAATGTAGTGCTCCCCCACCACCCCTACCCCTACACCCCCACCCCCCCCCACCTGAATGTTGTCAGGGGACAGTAGTGCTCCTCTCCATGGTGTTCCAGCATCTCCACACGGACAAACTTGACAAACTCATCACTGAGCTGACTCTGGAATGACTGGACAACTCTGTCAGGCGTCATATCAAACTTGCCCAGAGTTATCCACTCTTTAGTTGGGAACCTGGACACAAAGCAAACCTTCATACATCATACAGGTCACAATCTACACATGACACAACAACATGTCACAATCTACACATGACACAACATCCATGTCACAATCTACATATGACACAACAACATCCATGTCACAATCTACACATGACACATCATCCATGTCACAATCTACACATGACACAACAACAACATCCATGTCACAATCTACACATGACACAACAACAACATCCATGTCACAATCTACACATGACACAACATCCATGTCACAATCTACACATGACACAACATCCATGTCACAATCTACACATGACACAACATCCATGTCACAATCTACACATGACACAACAACACCATCCATGTCACAATCTACACATGACACAACAACAACATCCATGTCACAATCTACACATGACACATCAACATCCATGCCACAAAGTTGGATGATAAGAAATGTGAACCAGCTGACCTCTGGCTAGAGAAGACACGAAAAGATTTGGGCTGGGATGAAAAGAGTTCCATGGTTCCAAGTTCCACACGATGTATCTGTAGGGGCTCACACAGTTCTACCACAAACCTGAAATTTTTAATCACATCCAGTTCACCATTCAGACAACACAACTACCCAGCACTGACCAGACAGACATTGCAGCACTGACCAGTTCCAGCACTGACCAGACAGACATTGCAGCACTGACCAGTTCCAGCACTGACCAGACAGTCATTGCAGCACTGACCAGTTCCAGCACTGACCAGACAGACATTGCAGCACTGACCAGTTCCAGCACTGATCATACAGACATTCCAGCACTAACCAGACAGACATTCCAGCACTGACCAGACATTCCAGCACTGACCAGACAGACATTCCAGCACTGACCAGTTCCAGCACTGACCAGACAGACATTGCAGCACTGACCAGTTCCAGCACTGATCATACAGACATTCCAGCACTAACCAGACAGACATTCCAGCACTGACCAGACATTCCAGCACTGACCAGACAGACATTCCAGCACTGACCAGACAGACATTCCAGCACTGACCAGACAGACATTCCAGCACTGACCAGACAGACATTCCAGCACTGACCAGACAGACATTCCAGCACTGACCAGACAGACATTCCAGCACTGACCAGACAGACATTCCAGCACTGACCAGACAGACATTCCAGCACTGACCAGACAGACATTCCAGCACTGACCAGTTCCAGCACTGACCAGTTCCAGCACTGACCAGACAGACATTCCAGCACTGACCAGACAGACATTCCAGCACTGACCAGTTCCAGCACTGACCAGACAGACATTCCAGCACTGGCCAGACAGACATTCCAGCACTGACCAGTTCCAGCACTGACCAGTTCCAGCACTGACCAGACAGACATTCCAGCACTGACCAGTTCCAGCACTGACCAGACAGACATTCCAGCAATGACCAGTTCCAGCACTGACCAGACAGACATTCCAGCACTGACCAGACAGACATTCCAGCACTGACCAGACAGACATTCCAGCACTGACCAGTTCCAGCACTGACCAGACAGACATTCCAGCACTGACCAGACAGACATTCCAGCACTGACCAGACAGACATTCCAGCACTGACCAGACAGACATTCCAGCACTGACCAGACAGACATTCCAGCACTGACCTGTTTCAGCACTGACCAGTTCCAGCACTGACCAGACAGACATTCCAGCACTGACCAGACAGACATTCCAGCACTGACCAGTTCCAGCACTGACCAGACAGACATTCCAGCACTGGCCAGACAGACATTCCAGCACTGACCAGTTCCAGCACTGACCAGTTCCAGCACTGACCAGACAGACATTCCAGCACTGACCAGTTCCAGCACTGACCAGACAGACATTCCAGCAATGACCAGTTCCAGCACTGACCAGACAGACATTCCAGCACTGACCAGACAGACATTCCAGCACTGACCAGACAGACATTCCAGCACTGACCAGACAGACATTCCAGCACTGACCAGACAGACATTCCAGCACTGACCAGACAGACATTCCAGCACTGACCAGACAGACATTCCAGCACTGACCAGACAGACATTCCAGCACTGACCAGACAGACATTCCAGCACTGACCAGTTCCAGCACTGACCAGTTCCAGCACTGACCAGACAGACATTCCAGCACTGACCAGACAGACATTCCAGCACTGACCAGTTCCAGCACTGACCAGACAGACATTCCAGCACTGGCCAGACAGACATTCCAGCACTGACCAGACAGACATTCCAGCACTGACCAGTTCCAGCACTGACCAGACAGACATTCCAGCAATGACCAGTTCCAGCACTGACCAGACAGACATTCCAGCACTGACCAGACAGACATTCCAGCACTGACCAGTTCCAGCACTGACCAGTTCCAGCACTGACCAGACAGACATTCCAGCACTGACCAGACAGACATTCCAGCACTGACCAGTTCCAGCACTGACCAGACAGACATTCCAGCACTGGCCAGACAGACATTCCAGCACTGACCAGTTCCAGCACTGACCAGTTCCAGCACTGACCAGACAGACATTCCAGCACTGACCAGTTCCAGCACTGACCAGACAGACATTCCAGCAATGACCAGTTCCAGCACTGACCAGACAGACATTCCAGCACTGGCCAGACAGACATTCCAGCACTGACCAGTTCCAGCACTGACCAGTTCCAGCACTGACCAGACAGACATTCCAGCACTGACCAGTTCCAGCACTGACCAGACAGACATTCCAGCACTGGCCAGACAGACATTCCAGCACTGACCAGTTCCAGCACTGACCAGACAGACATTCCAGCACTGACCAGTTCCAGCACTGACCAGACAGACATTCCAGCACTGACCAGTTCCAGCACTGACCAGACAGACATTCCAGCAATGACCAGTTCCAGCACTGACCAGACAGACATTCCAGCACTGGCCAGACAGACATTCCAGCACTGACCAGTTCCAGCACTGACCAGTTCCAGCACTGACCAGACAGACATTCCAGCACTGACCAGTTCCAGCACTGACCAGACAGACATTCCAGCACTGACCAGTTCCAGCACTGACCAGACAGACATTCCAGCAATGACCAGTTCCAGCACTGACCAGACAGACATTCCAGCACTGGCCAGACAGACATTCCAGCACTGACCAGTTCCAGCACTGACCAGTTCCAGCACTGACCAGACAGACATTCCAGCACTGACCAGACAGACATTCCAGCACTGACCAGTTCCAGCAGTGACCAGACAGACATTCCAGCACTGACCAGACAGACATTCCAGCACTGACCAGACAGACATTCCAGCACTGACCAGTTCCAGCACTGACCAGTTCCAGCACTGACCAGACAGACATTCCAGCACTGACCAGTTCCAGCACTGACCAGACAGACATTCCAGCACTGACCAGACAGACATTCCAGCACTGACCAGTTCCAGCACTGACCAGACAGACATTCCAGCACTGACCAGACAGACATTCCAGCACTGACCAGTTCCAGCACTGACCAGTTCCAGCACTGACCAGACAGACATTCCAGCACTGACCAGACAGACATTCCAGCACTGACCAGTTCCAGCACTGACCAGACAGACATTCCAGCACTGACCAGTTCCAGCACTGACCAGACAGACATTCCAGCACTGACCAGACAGACATTCCAGCACTGACCAGTTCCAGCACTGACCAGTTCCAGCACTGACCAGACAGACATTCCAGCACTGACCAGTTCCAGCACTGACCAGACAGACATTCCAGCACTGACCAGTTCCAGCACTGACCAGACAGACATTCCAGCACTGACCAGACAGACATTCCAGCACTGACCAGTTCCAGCACTGACCAGACAGACATTCCAGCACTGACCAGACAGACATTCCAGCACTGACCAGACAGACATTCCAGCACTGACCAGACAGACATTCCAGCACTGACCAGTTCCAGCACTGACCAGTTTCAGCACTGACCAGACAGACATTCCAGCACTGACCAGACAGACATTCCAGCACTGACCAGTTCCAGCACTGACCAGTTTCAGCACTGACCAGTTCCAGCACTGACCAGACAGACATTCCAGCACTGACCAGACAGACATTCCAGCACTGACCAGACAGACATTCCAGCACTGACCAGACAGACATTCCAGCACTGACCAGACAGACATTCCAGCACTGACCAGACAGACATTCCAGCACTGACCAGTTCCAGCACTGACCAGACAGACATTCCAGCACTGACCAGACAGACATTCCAGCACTGACCAGTTCCAGCACTGACCAGTTCCAGCACTGACCAGACAGACATTCCAGCACTGACCAGACAGACATTCCAGCACTGACCAGTTCCAGCACTGACCAGACAGACATTCCAGCACTGACCAGTTCCAGCACTGACCAGACAGACATTCCAGCACTGACCAGACAGACATTCCAGCACTGACCAGTTCCAGCACTGACCAGTTCCAGCACTGACCAGACAGACATTCCAGCACTGACCAGTTCCAGCACTGACCAGACAGACATTCCAGCACTGACCAGTTCCAGCACTGACCAGACAGACATTCCAGCACTGACCAGACAGACATTCCAGCACTGACCAGTTCCAGCACTGACCAGACAGACATTCCAGCACTGACCAGACAGACATTCCAGCACTGACCAGACAGACATTCCAGCACTGACCAGACAGACATTCCAGCACTGACCAGTTCCAGCACTGACCAGTTTCAGCACTGACCAGACAGACATTCCAGCACTGACCAGACAGACATTCCAGCACTGACCAGTTCCAGCACTGACCAGTTCCAGCACTGACCAGACAGACATTCCAGCACTGACCAGACAGACATTCCAGCACTGACCAGACAGACATTCCAGCACTGACCAGACAGACATTCCAGCACTGACCAGACAGACATTCCAGCACTGACCAGACAGACATTCCAGCACTGACCAGACAGACATTCCAGCACTGACCAGTTCCAGCACTGACCAGTTTCAGCACTGACCAGACAGACATTCCAGCACTGACCAGACAGACATTCCAGCACTGACCAGTTCCAGCACTGACCAGTTTCAGCACTGACCAGTTCCAGCACTGACCAGACAGACATTCCAGCACTGACCAGACAGACATTCCAGCACTGACCAGACAGACATTCCAGCACTGACCAGACAGACATTCCAGCACTGACCAGACAGACATTCCAGCACTGACCAGACAGACATTCCAGCACTGACCAGTTCCAGCACTGACCAGACAGACATTCCAGCACTGACCAGACAGACATTCCAGCACTGACCAGTTCCAGCACTGACCAGTTGCAGCACTGACCAGTTCCAGCACTGACCAGACAGACATTCCAGCACTGACCAGACAGACATTCCAGCACTGACCAGACAGACATTCCAGCACTGACCAGACAGACATTCCAGCACTGACCAGACAGACATTCCAGCACTGACCAGTTCCAGCACTGACCAGACAGACATTCCAGCACTGACCAGACAGACATTCCAGCACTGACCATTTCTTAGCCTTGCAGGGGTTGAGCATGTACTCATCAGGGTTGCCGTTGAGCAGATAGTTGATGTTCTCAGCCTCGGCATTGCTGGCTATCACCTTGGCTCCACAGCTGGCAGCGGCGTAGTTGTGGCGCAGTTTTTTCTGGTTGACTACACTGGCCTGGCTGACCACCACCTTGTCCTGGACTGGAACAGTTTGCTCACATTTTACACAACAAGCCTCCAGGAGGTGCTCTAGTTATCAGATTATTTTATACACCCACCACCAATATGGAAAATGGGGATTTTTTTAAAAAATGATTTACTAAATTAGTTCACATTTTAAAACCGTTTTGTTAATTGTGCTTAAATCATTTGAAAAATTTTCTTTTGCAAGTATGGTATCAAAAAATGAAATACTTTTCTCAATTTTCTGTTTCTCCTGTTCAGCTAAGTACTGTTTGGACCACTTGTCAAAGGTAGGGAACTCCTCTTCATCAGATACCTTTTTGGTTGCATCCAACAGCTCTTCATCCAAGCCACTACAACAGTTGGATAGTTTTATTACAGTCTAACAAAACAAATGACTACAACAGTTGGATAGTTTTATTACAGTCTAACAAAACAAATGAGCTACAACAGTTGGATAGTTTTATTACAGCCTAACAAAACAATCCTCCATCAAAACAAATGACTACAACAGTCAGATAAGTCTAGTACAGTCTAACAAAACAATCCTCCATCAAAACAAATGACTACAACAGTCAGATAAGTCTAGTACAGTCTAACAAAACAATCCTTTATCAAAACAAATGAGCTAGTATTCAAACTAAGATGAGTCGTGTATCAATATCAAAACAAATCAACAAGGCTAGACAAGGTGACCAGGATGATGAGAGGATGAGGTGAGTTTTACCTGAATTGGGTGCTGATGAGAGGATGAGGTGAGTCTTACCTGAATTGGGTGCTGATGAGAGGATGAGGTGAGTTTTACCTGAATTGGGTGCTGATGAGAGGATGAGGTGAGTTTTACCTGAATTGGGTGCTGATGAGAGGATGAGGTGAGTTTTACCTGAATTGGGTGCTGATGAGAGGATGAGGTGAGTTTTACCTGAATTGGGTGCTGATGAGAGGATGAGGTGAGTTTTACCTGAATTGGGTGCTGATGCTAGACCAGGTGACCACGATGAGGTGAGTTTTACCTGAATTGGGTGCTGATGAGAGGATCTTTGATGACGTCCACTGCCAGACCCCCCACCCCCACTGGCAGCTTGGATATCCCCTCCCAGGTGCCAGGGCTAATGGACTTCAACATCTCTGTAGCCTGGAGATGGTTCAAAGCTGGGGGGTCGTGTGCACCTGATGGCTGCTGCTCTGGGGTGCTGGGCCAGATAAACTTTGTTTAACAGACAGCCAGACATACAAGTTTGTGATCCTGTCACATTTTGTCAGCCACACTTACATTTTGTCAGTCACACTTACATTTTGTCAGCCACACTTACATTTTGTCAGCCACCCTTACATTTTGTCAGCCACACTTACATTTTGTCACCCACATTTACATTTTGTCAGTCAGACTTACATTTTGTCAGCCACACTTACATTTTGTCAGCCACCCTTACATTTTGTCAGTCACACTTACATTTTGTCAATCACACTTACATTTTGTCAATCACACTTACATTTTGTCATTCACACTTACATTTTGTCAGTCACACTTACATTTTGTCAGCCACCCTTACATTTTGTCAGTCACACTTACATTTCGTCACTGTGAAATATTTGTGCCTGTAGGTATTCGTCCAGCGTCTGAGTAGCTCTAGGCAAACCATTGATGCCAACCCCCTCAGTAGGTTTGGTCCCTGTGACAACCTGGTGCTCGCCATCCCTGTCAACCAGGGGCTGTAGTTTCAAAGGTGGGCTGCTAGACAAATCAACATATATCTAAGTTTCATCAGCTAAACCTGAGTAATGCACACACAAGCATCCATCAGCTAAACCTGAGTAATGCACACACAAGCATCCATCAGCTAAACCTGAGTAATGCACACACAAGCATCCATCAGCTAAACCTGAGTAATGCACACACAAGCATCCATCAGCTACACCTGAGTAATGCACACACAAGCATCCATCAGCTAAACCTGAGTAATGCACACACAAGCATCCATCAGCTAAACCTGAGTAATGCACACACAAGCATCCATCAGCTAAACCTGAGTAATGCACACACAAGCATCCATCAGCTAAACCTGAGTAATGCACACACAAGCATCCATCAGCTAAACCTGAGTAATGCACACACAAGCATCCATCAGCTAAACCTGAGTAATGCACACACAAGCATCCATCAGCTAAACCTGAGTAATGCACACACAAGCATCCATCAGCTAAACCTGAGTAATGCACACACAAGCATCCATCAGCTAAACCTGAGTAATGCACACACAAGCATCCATCAGCTAAACCTGAGTAATGCACACACAAGCATCCATCAGCTAAACCTGAGTAATGCACACACAAGCATCCATCAGCTAAACCTGAGTAATGCACACACAAGCATCCATCAGCTAAACCTGAGTAATGCACACACAAGCATCCATCAGCTAAACCTGAGTAATGCACACACAAGCATCCATCAAGTGACTAAAGACTGACACCCTGAGGTACCTGCTGTCTGTCTGTTCTACTCCATCTGTCTGTGGCCCTCCAGTGTTTTCACTGCCCTCAGTCTGAAAGAAAACAATGAGAAGCTGTCAGACATCTCAGACACAGACCTGCTGTACTGAATGGGTGTGTCAGCCATCTCAGACACAGACCTGCTGTACTGACTGGGTGTGTCAACCATCTCAGACACAGACCTGCGGTACTGACTGGGTGTGTCAGACACAGACCTGCTGTACTGACTGGGTGTGTCAACCATCTCAGACACAGACCTGCGGTACTGACTGGGTGTGTCAGCCATCTCAGACACAGACCTGCGGTACTGACTGGGTGTGTCAGCCATCTCAGACACAGACCTGCTGTACTGACTGGGTGTGTCAGCCATCTCAGACACAGACCTGCTGTACTGACTGGGTGGGATAACAGTGAGATGGCACTGTGTAGGCTACACCACTAACTCTTATGTATCTGCTCAGCTCAATAGAAGGGGGTACACAATACACAAATATTTGGTGTGATTTTACATCAGATATAGACATAATACATCCAGAACAGACCTTTTCATCAGCCACACACTTGACACCAGCCCCCCACACACTTGACACCAGTCCCACACACTTGACACCAGCCCCACACACAGTTGACACTAGCCCCACACACTAGACACAAGCCCCACACACTTGATACAAGCCCCCCACACACTTGACACCAGTCCCACACACTTGACACCAGCCCTCACACTTGACACAAGCCCCACACACTTGACACAAGCCCCACACACTTGATACAAGCCCCCCACACACTTGACACCAGTCCCACACACTTGACACCAGCCCCACACACTTGACACAAGCCCCACACACTTGATACAAGCCCCCCTCACACTTGACACCAGCCTCACACACTTGACACCAGCCCTCACAGTTGACACAAGCCCCACACACTAGACACAAGCCCCACACACTTGATACAAGCCCCCCACACACTTGACACCAGTCCCACACACTTGACACCAGCCCCACACACTTGACACAAGCCCCACACACTTGACACCAGCCCCCCACACACTTGACACCAGTCCCACACACTTGACACCAGCCCCACACACAGTTGACACTAGCCCCACACACTAGACACAAGCCCCACACACTTGATACAAGCCCCCCACACACTTGACACCAGTCCCACACACTTGACACCAGTCCCACACACTTGACACCAGCCCCCCACACACTTGACACAAGCCCCACACACTTGACACCAGCCCCACACACAGTTGACACTAGCCCCACACACTTGACACCAGCCCCACACACAGTTGACACAAGCCCCACACACAGTTGACACTAGCCCCACACACCTGACACCAGCCCCACACACTTGACACCAGCCCCCCACACACTTGACACCAGTCCCACACACTTGACACCAGTCCCACACACTTGACACAAGCCCCACACACTTGACACAAGCCCCACACACTTGACACCAGCCCCCCACACACTTGACACCAGTCCCACACACTTGACACCAGCCCCACACACTTGACACAAGCCCCACACACTTGACACAAGCCCCACACACTTGACACCAGCCCCACACACTTGACACCAGCCCCACACACAGTTGACACTAGCCCCACACACCTGACACAAGCCCCACACACTTGACACCAGCCCCCCACACACTTGACACCAGTCCCACACACTTGACACAAGCCCCACACACTTGACACAAGCCCCACACACTTGACACCAGCCCCCCACACACTTGACACCAGTCCCACACACTTGACACCAGCCCCACACACTTGACACAAGCCCCACACACTTGACACAAGCCCCACAGACTTGACACCAGCCCCCCACACAGTTGACACTAGCCCCACACACTTGACACCAGTCACACCCCACACCCTTAACACCAGCTCCACACACTTGACACCAGTCCCACACACTTGACACCAGCCCCCCACACACTTGACACCAGCCCCCACACAGTTGACACTAGCCCCACACACTTGACACCAGCCCCACACACTTGACATCAGCCCCACACACTTGACATCAGCCCCACACCCACACACATTTCACACCAGCCCCACACACTTGACACCAGTCTCTCACACTTGATACCAGCCCCATCTCTATTGTATCCAGCACACACTATCACTGCCTATATTTAAGCCCTCCCAATCACTGCCTGTATTGTAGCCCACACTATCACTGCCTATATTTAAGCCCTCCCAATCACTGCCTGTATTGAAGCCCACACTATCACTGCCTGTATTGTAGCCCACACTATTACTGCCTATATTTAAGCCCTCCCAATCACTGCCTGTATTGAAGCCCTCACAATCACAGCCTGTATTGAAGCCCTCACAATCAAAGCCTGTATTGAAGCCCACACAATCATTGCCTGTATTGAAGCCCACACAATCACTGCCTGTATTGAAGCCAACCACCCTCTCAACCAAATTCCTAGGTATTTCACTGCCATGATCTAAATGTAATACAATACAACCAACATTCGACACCAGACCATCCCTGCAATAGAACACAGCAGTAGTAACTAGAAAACAGAATGTTACAGACTCCAGCCTTGACCTTCAACTGCCCCCCCCCCTCAAGGTATTTCACCTGTGGTACGGTTCAGTGAAGCTGGTCTCAAGACATTATTGTTAGCTGCTATACTCTGTCTGGCATTTGTCGCTATTGAAAAGTTATAGACAGGCTGACATAGACAGGTTATAGACTGGGCTACTAATGTACTTAACCTTCATGCTACCGACAAACATCTGCAGCCACTGCCCTTACCATGTGTGACCGCTGGTCAAAATGAATAAAAGCGAGTGGTGACGTCTGTAAGGCCTGTCTAAACTATGCTAATTGATTCAATCATTGGGCTTGGACGTCACCAACAGACCTCGTGGTACACTGACGTCACCAACAAACCTCGTGGTACACTGACGTCACCAACAGACCTCGTGGTACACTGACGTCACCAATAGACAAGAGCTCGTTGTACCGTATATAGAGAAAGTGACCTGGTTTTCTCATCTCTACAGCAACCCCCCCCCCCCCCGTCTTGTGGTTCATTAGGTAATCAGGTGTGAGGGCTAGTTCGACTGAACATACAGAGTCTAGACAAGAAAGTGTAAGGAATAAAACGACACCACTGACTACAGAAGCTAACACGAACTCCATAGACAACCAACTATGTAACTGTGACAATGGCAACGTGTTTTATTGAATGATTGGATCCAATGCTACACCTAACATCTGGCAGACACGTTGTGTGGGTTACAACAATTCATTTATCAGATGGCTCGCTCATCACTAGATTAAACACGCATAGATAAAAGCTGAATGTATCCTGCTGGTGGCTGGGGACTGGCCTGTTGATATGTGGTGGGGTCAGTTTGGGGACACGTAGGGCTGTCAGTTGGGGACACGTAGGGCTGTCAGTTGGGGACACGTAGGGCTGTCAGTTGGGGACACGTAGGGCTGTCAGTTGGGGACACGTAGGGCTGTCAGTTGGGGACACGTGGGGCTGTCAGTTGGGGACACGTAGGGCTGTCAGTTGGGGACACGTAGGGCTGTCAGTTGGGGACACGTAGGGCTGTCAGTTGGGGACACGTAGGGCTGTCAGTTGGGTCAGTTGGGGACACGTAGGGCTGTCAGTTGGGTCAGTTGGTGACACGTAGGTCTGTCAGTTGGGGACACGTAGGGCTGTCAGTTGGGTCAGTTGGGGACACGTAGGTCTGTCAGTTGGGGACACGTAGGTCTGTCAGTTGGGGACACGTAGGGCTGTCAGTTGGGGACACGTAGGGCTGTCAGTTGGGGACACGTAGGGCTGTCAGTTGGGGACACGTAGGGCTGTCAGTTGGGGACACGTAGGGCTGTCAGTTGGGGACACGTAGGGCTGTCAGTTGGGGACACGTAGGGCTGTCAGTTGGGGACACGTAGGGCTGTCAGTTGGGGACACGTAGGGCTGTCAGTTGGGGACACGTAGGGCTGTCAGTTGGGGACACGTGGGGCTGTCAGTTGGGGACACGTAGGGCTGTCAGTTGGGGACACGTAGGGCTGTCAGTTGGGGACACGTAGGGCTGTCAGTTGGGGACACGTAGGGCTGTCAGTTGGGTCAGTTGGGGACACGTAGGGCTGTCAGTTGGGTCAGTTGGTGACACGTAGGTCTGTCAGTTGGGGACACGTAGGGCTGTCAGTTGGGTCAGTTGGGGACACGTAGGTCTGTCAGTTGGGGACACGTAGGGCTGTCAGTTGGGGACACGTAGGGCTGTCAGTTGGGGACACGTAGGGCTGTCAGTTGGGGACACGTAGGGCTGTCAGTTGGGGACACGTAGGGCTGTCAGTTGGGGACACGTAGGGCTGTCAGTTGGGGACACGTAGGGCTGTCAGTTGGGTCAGTTGGGGACACGTAGGTCTGTCAGTTGGGGACACGTAGGGCTGTCAGTTGGGGACACGTAGGGCTGTCAGTTGGGGACACGTAGGGCTGTCAGTTGGGTCAGTTGGGGACACGTAGGTCTGTCAGTTGGGGACACGTAGGGCTGTCAGTTGGGGACACGTAGGGCTGTCAGTTGGGTCAGTTGGGGACACGTAGGGCTGTCAGTTGGGTCAGTTGGGGACACGTAGGGCTGTCAGTTGGGGACACGTAGGGCTGTCAGTTGGGGACACGCAGGGCTGTCAGTTGGGGACACGTAGGGCTGTCAGTTGGGGACACGTAGGGCTGTCAGTTGGGGACACGTAGGGCTGTCAGTTGGGTCAGTTTAGTCTCGTAAAACAAACAAAAACGTTACCTTCCACTGCAGGGGCCCATACCACTCGCCAACATACATGTGTGCAGAACGTTACCTTCCACTGCCCATACCACTCGCCCAACATACATGTGTGCAGAACGTTACCTTCCACTGCCCATACCACTCGCCCAACATACATGTGTGCAGAACGTTACCTTCCACTGCCCATACCACTCGCCCAACATACATGTGTGCAGAACGTTACCTTCCACTGCCCATACCACTCGCCCAACATACATGTGTGCAGAACGTTACCTTCCACTGCCCATACCACTCGCCCAACATACGTGTGTGCAGAACGTTACCTTCCACTGCCCATACCACTCGCCCAACATACATGCGTGCAGAACGTTACCTTCCACTGCCCATACCACTCGCCCAACATACATGTGTGTAGAACGTTACCTTCCACTGCCCATACCACGGCTTCTGGTCTTGCATGCTCCACATGAAACAACAGCCTACAATTAACAACAGCGTCCGTGGCTTGACCGCCTCGGACATGCTGGACATGAACATTGTCACGACAGTCTGCAGCTTGCATATGACAGCCGGCAAGTGTTGACATGGAAATAGTTGTTCCATGACAGCTGCTCTTGATCATTTCAACATCGTGCCCATGTTAAGCTAAAGTCATGCATCCTTGTGTATTAAGTGTTTTATGTCTCAAAACACTTAGTGTTTCAGTGATCCGTGCTCTTGAATGCAATAATCCTTGCAGGGGCAGATATAATGTGGGCTTGTGTTAGGGTACCACAGTGCTGGGACGACTGCTTGTGTTAGGGTACCACAGTGCTGGGACGACTGCTTGTGTTAGGGTACCACAGTGCTGGGGCGACTCCTTGTGTTAGGGTACCACAGTGCTGGGACGACTGCTTGTGTTAGGGTACCACAGTGCTGGGACGACTGCTTGTGTTAGGGTACCACAGTGCTGGGACGACTGCTTGTGTTAGGGTACCACAGTGCTGGGACGACTGCTTGTGTTAGGGTACCACAGTACTGGGACGACTCCTTGTGTTAGGGTACCACAGTGCTGGGACGACTGCTTGTGTTAGGGTACCACAGTGCTGGGACGACTGCTTGTGTTAGGGTACCACAGTGCTGGGACGACTGCTTGTGTTAGGGTACCACAGTACTGGGACGACTCCTTGTGTTAGGGTACCACAGTGCTGGGACGACTGCTTGTGTTAGGGTACCACAGTGCTGGGACGACTGCTTGTGTTAGGGTACCACAGTACTGGGACGACTCCTTGTGTTAGGGTACCACAGTGCTGGGACGACTGCTTGTGTTAGGGTACCACAGTGCTGGGACGACTGCTTGTGTTAGGGTACCACAGTACTGGGACGACTCCTTGTGTTAGGGTACCACAGTGCTGGGACGACTCCTTGTGTTAGGGTACCACAGTGCTGGGAGCGTGTGGGTACCACAGTCAAGAGTGAAATAGAAACCAACAGGTAGGAGAGCTGTGGGCAGCAGGTGTTTCTTCTAGCTGGGTCAACTCACGGACAGTGTGGACGGTCACCACCGGAAACTCAAGGAAATACGGGTGGGGGAGGGGGGCTAAGAGGGTCCAACAGGCGCCTTTAACACTTCCGTCAGTCACTACTGCTTTGACGATTGTAGGAAAAAAAGTCACAGGAAAAAAAAACACAGGAAAAAAAAACACAGAAAAAAAGTCACAGGAAAAAAAGTCACAGGAAAAAAAGTCACAGGAAAAAAAGTCACAAATATATATTTGCATGATATTTGTTAATACTTGTATGTATTAAATATTTAGAGAGTGCAAATTAACTTAGGATTAATTAAATGTAATGTAATGTGTTTAGGCTGTATACGCATAGGAATTTTTATAATTCATCTAAAACTATTTATTATGAAGTATGTAGATTGTAATTATTTTAAACTTAAGATTAGTAGCATTTAATAGAATTCTCCAAAGTCCACGTTTTTCATCGTGTTTGTTTTTTAAATACCAATATTAAATTACAGTGAAATGGTAAGTTCATCTGACTTGCTGCCCTCAACTCATGGCAACAATAGTTATGTTTAGTTCAACCACCTTTACTGCCCACATTTATCACGCTCATTACATAATAAAACTTAGGATCAAAACAGAAAGCCGACAAGGTTCAAAGGCTGTCATTGACGCATAACGTCAACAACACAAAATATGTTCGGACAATGCCTACTGAGGAGAGGCCGACCAGAGAATAGCCGACGGCAAAATGTGCCTAAATTTCTTTTATAATTAACTTTTCTACCGCGTATTTAACTAAATACGCAACAAAAGTTGAGATTGTTGTGTTAATTATCTTAGAGTATTTTTACTTACAATTGTTATAAATCATAATGCTTTTAACGTCTATAAATAATTTATGCTATCAAAAAATACAACCCACAACAATAAACATACAAAATTTTACAATTCTTAACAAATTAATAAAAATATTTCTAAAAATATTTTTTGTGACTTTTTTTCTGTGACTTTATTTCTGTGACTTTTTTTCCGATAAAATTTTTCGACTGTGACTTTTTTTCTGTGACTTTTTTTCCTAGCAAAAACTGTGACTTTTTTTCTGTGTTTTTTTTTCCTGTGACTTTTTTTCCGTTTACCGCTTTGACACCCGACTTATGGGATGGCGCAATTCAAAAGTCCAGTGAGTCAAACGTGGGTTATTGTATTAATATATCAACACAAATTATCCTACTTAAGCCACACCCACTCACCAAAAGGTATCCAACGAAAGCCACACCCACTCACCACAGACTGTCCTATGAAATGCACATCAGATGAGCACAGAGTAACAATAGCAATAAACTCAAGCAAGCGGCAGACAATGAACACAGGAGCACGGTGGGTCAAACACAGCAATCAATAGATGAGCCTTGCATCACAGCCTGGCGTGTGGTCTAGCGCAGATCAGCGGTCACGACTTGAGATGCCCAAAGTCAACAATGTGGCTTACAACTAACCCGGTCTATTGTCCAGACGCGCTAACTGATGACGTGGACTTAAGGGCTGACATACAGCAGAGATCACATGGGAAACTATGGCGGTTCAACAGGTGGTATAAACAATACAGCTAAAAATAGACTCAGGTCGCGAACTTCTGTCGGTGTTCATTCAATATATTCATCACACAGCCCACTTAATGCTCAGATATGCCAACTAAACAAGAGCACCTAAATTCCAAACAAGCCCACCTAAATTCAAGACAAGTCTCTCCCCCCCCCCCACCCAAAAAAAAATTCCAGACAAGCCCACCTAAATTTCAAACAAGCCCATCTGAATTCCAGACAAGCCCACATAAATTTCAAACAAGCCCATCTAAATTCCAGACAAGCCCACCTAAATTTCAAACAAGCCCACTTGGATTCCAGACAAACCCATCTCAATTCCAGACAAGCCCACCTAAATTTCAAACAAGCCCACCTACATTCCAGAAAAGCCCACCTACATTCCAGACAAGCCCACCTAATGCAGCGGGAAAAGTCTGGAAAGTTCCGTTGAATATTTTAAAATCGTGTGTTATTAAAGAATGTATTTCTAAAAACGTGATCGTGTGGTTTTATTCGACTTATCTAAAGACAGGACGTATTTGCTGTTTTCATTTTTTTCGGTAACAAAACTAAATTAATTTTTTCCTTCTCATTTTCTCACTGTTAACATAAATAAACATGATGTGACTAGGTCATGTGGTTTAAAAAATAGAATTTGGATAAAATAGATCAGCAAAGTTTGGAACTTTCTACACAGTGGGGTTATGAGAAACACGATCATGGAGTTTGTACAGTCGATTAAACTTGATATTATTCAAGTCAAACTTTAGATACAAATTTCGACTTGATATAAAAATTCGGCCTTGAAAGCAAACTTTTTAAAAACCTTTTATAACACTGATTCTTAAAATATTAAATTTCTGAATTTTTTTCACATGTTAAGGTTTTTTGTTGACGACCACGGTGCATGAAGGTAAAAGACACAAAACACGTTGTTACTTTCTCGTTGAGTATAGAGGTATTGTTATCGTGCACACACATGACATGAAACCTTTGCCGTTTTATAACCCCCTTCTTAATCGTATAAGGGATATAAAGGATCGATCTGTAATCTGCGAAAATCTAGATCAAAATTTCGACAACTTTCGGTGCCGGAAAAACTTTTCAATCCTGTCCGTCTGCGTATATGTCTGTAAACACGACAACTTGAGTACCGTGTAAGTTATGCTGAGGAAATCTCATACATAAGTAATATGTTCACTTTTTTGTTTTCTTTTGAGAGATGTCGGGTAACCGGAAGTGATAGTACTCTTTTTCCGGTTTCTTAACAGCCGATAACATGAGTACCTTATACGTTAGGTAGGCGAATTTCACAAATAAGATCTTATACGTGGATCACTCAATTTTTTAGTGACCTCGGACATACGCAATCGGTAATTACTCTAATTGTAAGTTTTTAAAATACCGATAACATGAGTACTGGTTTAGTTAGCTGGATAAAATTTCATACAGAGATATTGATCTTATTCACTGTTTGCAGTCGAATTTTAAGTAGTACTTTAGGCTATTTCTGATTTTTCAAAAAATGTATTCAATATTTCCTTTTTGCGCTCTAGTTGGTGTGCAAATCATTTTTCTACGCGATGTTTTTCTTTTAAAGAAAATTATAAAAATATTTCTATTGTCCGATTGCACTGGAAGTGCCATCCCTTACTGCTATAGAAAATTTAGGGGAGATCACTCCCGCTTTATCTTATCCGTCAACAATAATAATTGGAGGAAGACGTCGCGTCTAATTCTGTGTTGTTCTTCCAAGCCCACGTAGCAAGCCCACATAACAAGCCGCCTGTACCGAGTTACTATGACCTTGTATTCCCGACACGGCGCGAACCTGTCAGTGTAATCTCCCAGCTAGGCTGTGAGCCGTCTAACCTTTGACCTGCACTGTGGTGTGTAACCAGTGTCTCCACGTGACCCTGCAGCAAGTTAACCTGACCAACTCCTTAAGCTGCCACAAACGTACACATGTTCACTGGACTGGAGGTTGTCGGTGGTCGTGAGGAGGTTGTCTAGTCGTGAGGAGGTTGTCTAGTCGTGAGGTTGTCTAGTTGTGAGGAGGTTGTCTAGTCGTGAGGAGGTTGTCTAGTTGTGAGGAGGTTGTCTAGTTGTGAGGAGGTTGTCTAGTCGTGAGGAGGTTGTCTAGGGAGGAGGCTAGTCTCATATGTTGCTGTGGTGCTCCATCTAGACGGAGATAGGTCGGTCCAGTGTAAAGATCGTCACCAGGAACGTGAACTCTAGAGGTCAAAGAGTTCTTGCATCCACTTAAACCACCTTGTGTTGTGTCGGGTCGAAAGTCAGACGTGTTGTTTAGTTAGTTCAGTTAATGCTGGTGCTAATATGTGGCTTCACTTCTGCTACATTCTGATAGTCTATTTAGTTCAGTGAATGCTGGTGCTAATACTGCTACACAGAGTTTCTTCCAGGCATCTCTTAGGGGGGGGGGGCGCTTTCCCCCCCCCCCCCCACTGAAAAAATTCTACCGCCCCCCCCCCCCCCCCCCGAACGAAATGAAATGTATATAATTTATATAGAAAATACATACTTTTAACAGTGTCCGCCCCCCGAAGAAAGTCTACCGCCCCCCACCCCGAAAATTTCAAGTGCCCCCCCCCCCGGAGAAAAAAGTCTGGAAGAAACACTGCTGCTACACACTGATAGTCTAGTTAGTTCAGTGCAGTGGCGTAGCGAGGTCGGGTGTCACCGGGTGCGGCACTTAAAGGTGTCACCTCCCTGAGGCGTAGCCCTCAAACTTTCGATTTGCACCCCCCCCCTTCAAATTTTTCTCTATATATTTTGCTCTTTTTTCCTTGGTGTCACCCCCCTAAATGGTGTCACCCGGTGCGGTCCGCACACCCCCCCCCCCTCGCTACGCCTCTGGTTCAGCGAATGCTGGTGCTAATATTTGGCTCCAGTTCTGCCGGAGACATTTTTAAACTATTCAACGTGGTAAATGGACTACGGCTCAAGAAACAGACATGACGTCAGGCGCTATTTTTAGACGGATACATTTAAGTGCAAAAGATGGAGCTTTTACACTGGTCGTTTACAGCTAGAGGGGAGGACAGCCTTGAAGCGGAAGGGATGGTTAGTGTGGATGGTAACACCCCCACCCCTAAAATTACCAACCGTAGACCGACACGTATATACCCCCCCCCCCCCCGGACAGTGGCGTCGCTAGGTCGGGTCTCACCCGGTGCGTCAAGTTATGGTGTCACCCCCCCCCCCCCCCCTGCGAAAAAAAATTATTTATTTATACCTCCCCACCCCCAGACGTGGATTGAGGGGTCAGTTATAGCAATTTTCAAGAAAACCTCTTTCTTCAGGCAAATTTTGAAAGGTTTGTTGGTTTTACACCCCCTCCACCCGATGATAGCTTAAAATTGTGCACAGATAATACGAACGATGTTCATCTATAATAGTCGGTTGTAATTATAGCTGGATGTAGTACAGTTTTCTATATCGTTAGCAGGTTTACGTCATGGTGTCACACCCCCCCCCCCCCCCCCCTCACCCTTGTCAGGATTTGTCAATTTTGCTCTGAATGAAAAGACTTTTTAAC
Source organism: Physella acuta (assembly GCF_028476545.2). Classification (NCBI taxonomy): domain Eukaryota; kingdom Metazoa; phylum Mollusca; class Gastropoda; family Physidae; genus Physella; species Physella acuta. The sequence goes on from NW_026731794.1 coordinate 798,100, forward strand.
TCTAATTAATCATTTATTTAACCGGAATGATCGTTTTTTCTATATACATTTTGCTATTTTAGGGTTGGTGTCGTCCCCCCCTCAATGGTGTCACCCGGTGCGGTCCACATCACCCCCCCCTCTGCCCCCAGACCACTAACACAACCAACCGTAGACCGACACGTGTATAATACCCAACTGTTAGGTAGGACGGACCCCCCCCCCCGACTACTAACACAACCAACTGTAGACCGACACGTATAGAGCTCTAGTCTTACTACCGTGACATTGCCACTGACCCGGATCATATATACCGGAACCAGCACGGCCGCCCCTTTCTACCCTGCCCCAGCACTTACCACGGTCATATAGCACTAGCAGCTGTCTAAAAGCCTTGGGGTTTTTTCAAAAATAACTTCAAGCCAATGTGGATGGCTTCCCCCCCCCCCAACCCACATCTCTTAAGTCATCTGTTGCTCTCTGGCATGATAAATTACCCGCGGAGGTGGGGGAGTGGGGGAGTGGGGGAGTGGGGGGAGCTCCGTTATTTTCTACATGATACATTTGCAATAGGCAGTTATAGCATATTGTGTAAGAACATTCTAAGGCGTGTTTATATCACAATTATGGCCATTTCTCAATCACAATAAATGAAATGACTGTGTTTATATCACAATTATGGCCATTTCTCAATCACAATAAATGAAATGACTGTGTTTATATCACAATTATGGCCATTTCTCAATCACAATAAATGAAATGACTGTGTTTATATCACAATTATGGCCATTTCTCAATCACAATAAATGAAATGACTGTGTTTATATCACAATTATGGCCATTTCTCAATCACAATAAATGAAATGACTGTGTTTATATCACAATTATGGCCATTTCTCAATCACAATAAATGAAATGACTGTGTTTATATCACAATTATGGCATTTCTCAATCACAATAAATGAAATGACCGTGTTTATATCACAATTATTCCCATTTCACAATCACAATAAATGAAATGACAGTGTTTATATCACAATTATTCCCATTTCACAATCACAATAAATGAAATGACAGTGTTTATATCACAATTATTCCCATTTCACAATCACAATAAATGAAATGACCGTGTTTATATCACAATTATTCCCATTTCACAATCACAATAAATGAAATGACCGACAGCAGAGTGGGTGAGACAATTCAAGCAACAATTAGCCAGATGAGATCAGTTGTGACAGTGAGGTGGTTTACAGTGAAATATATCAGGTGAGCTTCTTACACTAACCTGATCACCTGAACTTTAAGTACATGAACATATAACTAATGACAATATATGGCACCATATTTAGTTTTTTTTATACTTCTCAGTGATAGACTCTTATGACTGTATAACTAATACATACAACTGTTTAAACACACATACATGACTGTATAAACACACCCATACAACTGTATAAACAGCCCCATATGACTGTATGGTTGCCTACATATATGACTGTATGGTTGCCTACATATGACTGTATAAACACCCCCATATGACTGTATGGTTGCCTACATATGACTGTATGGTTGCCTACATATGACTGTATGGTTGCCTACATATGACTGTATGGTTGCCTACATATGACTGTATGGTTGCCTACATATGACTGTATGGTTGCCTACATATGACTATGCTTGCCTACATATGACTGCATTGTTGCCTACATATGACTGTTTGGTTGCCTACATATATGACTGTATGGTTGCCTACATATATGACTGTATAGTTGCCTACTTCTGACTGTATAAACAGCCCCATATGACTGTATGGTTGCCTACATCTGACTGTATAAACAGCCCCATATTACTGCATGGTTGCCTACATATATGACTGTATGATTGCCTACATATATGACTGTATGGTTGCCTACTTCTGACTGTATAAACAGCCCCATATGACTATATGGTTGCCTACTTCTGACAGTATAAACGCCCACATTGCCTACACATGGTGGCCACAATATTATAGATCAGGAAACAGCTGGCAGCTACAAGATTTTAAAATAAACCAGCAATATATATTTCACTAGAGCCAAGATGATCTAGATGGATTTGACAAGAAACTGCACTTAGATCACTTCGTCTCATTAGCTGTACAAACCAGATTTTTAAAACTGTTCAGTTGGTAAATTTGTTGTCTACACAATAACAGATGTTTTAAAACAAGTTTTTTTTAATAGGTTGATAAATTAAATTTTTAGTTTGAATATTCAGGTGCATAGGACCGGGACAAAAACCTGGTAGGACCCAACATAGGACAAGGACAAAAACCTGGTAGGACCCAACATAGGACCAGGACAAAAACCTGGCAGGAACCAACATAGGACCAGGACAAAAACCTGGCAGGACCCAACATAAATAGGACCAGGACAAAAACCTGGCAGGAACCAACATAGGACCAGGACAAAAACCTGGCAGGACCCAACATAAATAGGACCAGGACAAAAACCTGGCAGGAACCAACATAGGACCAGGACAAAAACCTGGCAGGACCCAACATAAATAGGACCAGGACAAAAACCTGGCAGGAACCAACATAGGACCAGGACAAAAACCTGGCAGGACCCAACATAAATAGGACCAGGACAAAAACCTGGCAGGAACCAACATAGGACCAGGGCAAAAACCTGGCAGGACCCAACATAGGATCAGGACAAAAACCTGGCAGGACCCAACATAGGACCAGGACAAAAATCTGGCAGGACCCAACATAGGACCAGGACAAAAACCTGGCAGGACCCAACATAGGACCAGGACAAAAACCTGGTAGGACCCAACATAGGACCAGGACAAAAACCTGACAGGAACCAACATAGGACCAGGACAAAAACCTGGCAGGACCCAACATAAATAGGACCAGGACAAAAACCTGGTAGGAACCAACATAGGACCAGGACAAAAACCTGGCAGGACCCAACATAAATAGGACCAGGACAAAAACCTGGCAGGAACCAACATAGGACCAGGACAAAAACCTGGCAGGACCCAACATAAATAGGACCAGGGCAAAAACCTGGCAGGACCCAACATAGGATCAGGACAAAAACCTGGCAGGACCCAACATAGGACCAGGACAAAAACCTGGCAGGACCCAACATAAATAGGACCAGGACAAAAACCTGGCAGGACCCAACATAAATAGGACCAGGACAAAAACCTGGCAGGACCCAACATAGGACCAGGACAAAAATCTGGCAGGACCCAACATAGGACCAGGATAAAAACCTGGCAGGACCCAACATAGGACCAGGACAAAAACCTGGCAGGACCAACATAGGACCAGGACAAAAACCTGGCAGGACCCAACATAGGACCAGGACAAAAACCTGGCAGGACCCAACATAGGACCAGGACAAAAACCTGGCAGGACCCAACATAGGACCAGGACAAAAACCTGGCAGGACCAACATAAATAGGACCATGAGAAAAAGCAAAGAGTACTGACCAGTTGAGTGTCCAGAGCCAAGGCCTCCTCAGTAGATCCATCCTCTACAGCAGTGTTGGACATGACCTCATGGCTTGTTGGGTATGGAAGCTGTGAGATAAACAATATCATTAATTAATTAATAAATACACTACACTTGTAGGGTATGAAAGTATTGAAAGCTGTGAGATAAACAATATCATTACTAAATTAATTAATAAATACACTACACTTGTAGGGTATGGAAGCTGTGAGATAAACAATATCATTACTAAATTAATTAATAAATACACTACACTTGTAGGGTATGGAAGCTGTGAGATAAACAATTTCATTACTTAATTAATTAATAAATACACCATACTTTGTTTTTGACACATTTGAATACCAAAAAAAAAACTAGTCAGAGCATGAGAACATTTAACAAGGGTAAAATAAAAAGATTGAGGACAAATCTAAATTCAAAACAAAAATGTATGAACATGTACTTGTGGAAAACCTGTACAAAGTTCTGGGTGCTTACAACTCACCAGGGGTGGTTTCAGTTTGTCTGTCAGTGGCTCAAGTTTTCCATCATCCAAGTCACCTGTTTCATCAGTCAACTGCTCCTGCTCGTTCTTGTTATTCAGTAAAACTGTTGCACTCTCAAGCTCCTCTTTAAAGTCATTTTTAACTGTCTCCTCAGCATAGGCACTACAATCACATGTCAAATGTATTATGTATTCTCACATAACAATCTTACATACCAATAAAATTATTTCATGCTACTAAAATAGTTGTTAAAATATGATTGAATCTGGTCTGGTATTTTTAATGTATTTAAATAAATAAAATTTAAATAACAGCAGAAGAAACAGATGAAGAAAATCAGCAAAATATAGTATTTTAAGTACCAGTCTACTTTTTCTGTCTTAAAATTTAAATTCATTTTATTTTTTCTGATATTTCATAATGCAATTACGTGAAAATTAAACTGTGAAAACTCCAGCAAATAAACATAATCATAATGATTATATAGACCACTGAGTTCAACTTAACAAACTTCAACAAACACACCAGATCTAGGCTTATTATGTATGATAAGGATTTTTGGCAACAGTAAATTACCACTAAATAGTATTTACATGTTTTTAAATCACTTCATAACTTGCAAAGCAATTGTAACAAACTTTGGAGTTTACCTATAATGAATAATATAAATCAAGATCTATTACTAGATTCTGTACTCTAGTATTAGCGTTAAGTAAGACATTTTTGCTAATGACAATCAGCATTTGTATAATTTTGAGTTGGATTAGCAATAGCCAACATTTTTTCCAATGACAATCAGTATTGGTATGATTTTGAGTTGGATTAGAAATAGTCAGGGGTGACTGGACCTCGGGTCTACTGGGGAAAATATCTGTGAACCCCAGGAAAAATCTCTGGGTGGCTCCCAGGAATGGTGTTCTAATAGTTCCAGAGTTTTGATTTTTTTTGTCCTTAAAGCTAATCCCAATGTGTAAAATTCAGGCTTTGGTGGGTAAAAAAATAGAAATAGGTTAATTCATTAACCTAATTCATTAACCGATATGCTTGGATAAAAATGGATTTCCAGCAAGAGTAATAAACCGGGAGTGATCTCCCCTAAAATTTCTCGAATATTCTTATATAACTTGGAATATAGACATGATTTTTTATTATCTTAAACTTTTAAAAATAGAATAGAATCTCATAGAAAAAAGAATTGCGCACCAAGCAAACGCCAAAACAAAATGTGCATAATAGTGCGCAATATTATTAGTAATTTATAAATTTACATGCGTTTTTTGAGAAATCGGAAATAGCGTAAATTAGTACTTCCGGTCAACGGAAATTACTCAAAATTTGACAGAAGGTAGAGAATTAGATCTTTTACTTACATGTGAAATTTCATTTATCTATCTGAAATAGTACTCAAGTTATAGGCTTTTGAAAAATTCAAAGTAGAAAAAGTACCACTTCCGGTTATCGGAAATCGCTCAAAAGTTGATCAGGATCTACGATTTTGATAAAATACTTATATATGAAATTTCATCAACCTAGCTGTAACAGTACTCAAGTTATCATGTTTACACACAGACAGACAGATACACAGACAGACACACAGACATACGGACAAGATTGCAAAATTGTGTTTATTTTCTTAATCATTAGTGAAGCTTAAACGATACTTCAGCCTTTAAACTTTAACTTAATTAGACCATTAGTTATTAGCTCAAGAAGTCTAACATGGAGTTGCCTTGTATGATACTGAGACATGTTTAAGGTTGTTAGGCCCTATCTATTAGCAAACTTTAAAACATAGTGAGTGTATTAAATTGAAGTTGAAGATGATGGTTTACCATTCCTAAACATTAGTGAGAAACCAAGCCTAATCAAAATAATATTTACAAGTGTAAATCGCCTCAAATGAAATGATTAATTAGTAATAATTCATTTAGGCCTATATTTATATGATAAATAAGATAAGGCTTGGACTATTTTTATACATTTTTAATTATTAGGCCTAGGCCTCTATAGCAATAATAGACCTATAGATTTAATAGTTAAATAGGAATAGGACATATGATAAGGGAGCCTTGGCTTTTAACTTGTTTTAAGTATGCCCTAATTATAATTGCGTTATACTTAATTAAACTGTATTTCAATTTCTCGGATTATTATATTTATATATTATACATTAATATAGGACAGGGCCCAATTCTAGATCTAGTTCTAGTGAAATCTAGTAGGAACTAGTGTAGAGACATCAGTGTAATCAGTAGTCCTTCGGCATACAGACAGCACTTGAAATCAATCCTGGTTTAGTTTTGAGTTAGGAGTTGATGAGTGTCGTCTGGGTCCAAAGCCGTAAGATTTCATAAGATGATTTATAATTAATTAATTCAAATAGTTAAGTTTAGGTTCTAGACACTCAGCTACTATCAAGCCTCAGTTATGTGAGAGTTATGCGGACAATCAATAAAACATGATACTCTAGTGAATCAATGAATGCTGTTGAATACGTCTGCTTGTCTGTGCTAGATTCTAGGCTAGTCCTGTCTGGCTGGTGGATTTTTTTTACTCGACTCAGTTACAACAAAAAAATCTTAATTTGACTATAAAGACAGGTCGAAACTTACCTATATGATAAAATTAAGCAGCAGACTAAAACTAAAAATTGAGGTGGATTAAACATTTCATTTCATTGTTTTAATTTACTTTTAAACCTATAAAACATGAAATGTAGGCTCTTGTCTGCAGGTTTCAGAATACCACTAACAGATATTCAACAATGGGTTTGTTTCCGTTTTGTAGACAATTCTGACGTGTTCTTTTCGTCTGCGCATGTGCATTGGGAAACCCCTGTGCTATTTTACTATTTAAATATAATAAAATTCAGGGGGTTCCTCGAGGTTTACGCTGCGGTGTTAATTTGACAGCCTGTTCTCATTGAAGAAATAAACGAGTAAACAATTACCAAAGTAGACCACAGTATAGACTCTGGTTGGCTTTTCTGCCAATGCAACTAATTTTCAATAGGCCTAGATGTAACGTGGATCTATTTCAAATGTAGGCTTGAAAAAAATTCAGGTCTAATTAGTAATTACTTTTTACTTTTTGTGTAATTTAAGCATTGTAGATCTAATAGGTAGATCTAGTGATTTTCCTAACGAGATAATAGAAAAGCATGTTTACGCAAAGTAGAGATGTAAAACTGGACCCACTTCTCACTTTGTTTTTAGATGTCTCTAAAACTCAGTATTTCTTTCAGGGGTCATCCATAAATGACGTCACACTCTTAGAGGGAGGGGGGGTCCGTAATTTTGTGACGATGTGTGATGAAGGGGAGGGGGGGGGGAGGTCACATGTTGCGACGTCACACTTTTGCATTATAAAAAAGCAATGTTCAACTGCAATTTTGAGGGGGGTTGTAGGTTGAGGTGTGACGTCATTTTAAGGGGGGGGGGGTCTCATTGAGAACCCCCCCCCCCCCCGCCCCCCGAAGAAAGGCTACCGCCCCCCCCCCCCCCCCCCCCACGAACGAAATGAAGTTTATATAGAAAATATATACTTTAACAGTCTCCGCCCCACCCCCCCGAAAAAAGTCTACCGCCCCCCCTCCCGCCCCCGAAAATTTTAAGTGCCCCCCCCCCCCCCACGGAGAAAAAAGTCTGGAAGAAACACTGGTTGACACGTATCAGACTTAAGGCAGTATGACCTACTACGACTATATATGGCATCAGACTTAAGGAAGTAGGACCTACTACGACTTTATGGCATCAGATATAAAGCAGTAGGACCTACTGAAGACCTGGGGTGACAAAATATAAAAACAGTCCATCACATGCCTACGAAACATCATCATGATCCGACGGCTAGAAAAACCCACATCGCCCACATGTGACAAAGCCCGATACAGAAACACATAGACAGGGATATTAAAGATATTGTACGACACCCCCAGGATAAGGGATGAAAACATAGCGAGGCAAACCCTGGACTGGAACACATGGGGAAGAGCGAGTGGCCTGGAATAGATTGGCTATATAGGGCTTCGTGGATGGCATGGGCATAATCGAAGAGAACCGCTCACAAATGAGTACAGTGTTTCTTCCTGGGTACTTGGTAAAAGTAAATGTTCTCTAATTAAATTCATCTTAGTTCGGTTCGGGCGGGGGGTAGACTTTCTTCGGGGGGGGGGGGGGGGGGGGGAGGTTGCTCCCTCTCCCCCCCCCCCCCCCAAGAGATGCCTGGTAGAAACTCTGAATGAGTCGGGTGGGGGGTGGAGGGAGAGGTGTGGCTGCAACCTTTAGTCCACGGTATCAAGCCAAGCAGGTCATCAGACTGCCCTTCTTTTATTTTTACACACACACTTATGTCTGTTTTTATACAAGTAGGTAGGGCAATAGTTTTACATTAATGTTATGGTCAAGGGACATAATCACACATAAGGGGGAAATAGTTTTTAGTGTGTGTTAAGTCCCTTGATACTGTGATCATAAAATCGTTTTCATAACTTGTGATGGTGAAACTAAGATTTAGGCAGACGTGCAGTGGGGGTCGCCAGTGTAAGGGGTCAGTGGGGGGGTCGCCAGTGTAAGTTGTCAGTGGGGGGTCGCCAGTGTAAGGTGTCAGTGGGGGGTCGCCAGTGTAAGGTGTCAGTGGGGGGTCGCCAGTGTAAGGTGTCAGTGGGGGGTCGCCAGTGTAAGGTGTCAGTGGGGGGTCACCAGTGTAAGGTGTCAGTGGGGGGTCGCCAGTGTAAGGTGTCATTGGGGGGTCGCCAGTGTAAGGTGTCAGTGAGGGGTCGCCAGTGTATGGTGTCAGTGGAGGGTCGCCAGTGTAAGGTGTCAGTGGGGGGTCGCCTGTGTAAGGTGTCAGTGGGGGGTCGCCAGTGTAAGGTGTCAGTGGGGGTCGCCAGTGTAAGGTGTCAGTGGGGGGTCGCCTGTGTAAGGTGTCAGTGGGGGGTCGCCAGTGTATGGTGTCAGTGGAGGGTCGCCAGTGTAAGGTGTCAGTGGGGGGTCGCCTGTGTAAGGTGTCAGTGGGGGGTCGCCAGTGTAAGGTGTCAGTGGGGGGTCGCCAGTGTAAGGTGTCAGTGGGGGGTCGCCTGTGTATGGTGTCAGTGGAGGGTCGCCAGTGTAAGGTGTCAGTGGGGGGTCGCCTGTGTAAGGTGTCAGTGGGGGGTCGCCAGTGTAAGGTGTCAGTGAGGGGTCGCCAGTGTATGGTGTCAGTGGAGGGTCGCCAGTGTAAGGTGTCAGTGGGGGGTCGCCTGTGTAAGGTGTCAGTGGGGGGGGGGTCGCCAGTGTAAGGTGTCAGTGGGGGTCGCCAGTGTAAGGTGTCAGTGGGGGGTCGCCAGTGTAAGGTGTCAGTGGGGGGTCGCCAGTGTAAGGTGTCAGTGGGGGGTCGCCAGTGTAAGGTGTCAGTGGGGGGGGGGTCGCCAGTGTAAGGTGTCAGTGGGGGATCGCCAGTGTAAGGTGTCAGTTGGGGGGGGGTCGCCAGTGTAAGGTGTCAGTGGGGGGTCGCCAGTGTAAGGTGTCAGTGGGGGGGGGGGTCGCCAGTGTAAGTTGTCAGTGGGGGGTCGCCAGTGTAAGGTGTCAGTGGGGGGTCGCCAGTGTAAGGTGTCAGTGGGGGGTCGCCAGTGTAAGGTGTCAGTGGGGGGTCGCAAGTGTAAGGTGTCAGTGGGGGGTCGCCAGTGTAAGGTGCCAGTGGGGGGGGGGGTCGCCAGTGTAAGGTGTCAGTGGGGGGTCGCCAGTGTAAGGTGTCAGTGGGGGGTCGCCAGTGTAAGGTGTCAGTGGGGGGTCGCCAGTGTAAGGTGTCAGTGGGGGGGGTCGCCAGTGTAAGGTGTCAGTGGGGGGTCGCCAGTGTAAGGTGTCAGTTGGGGGGGGGGTCGCCAGTGTAAGGTGTCAGTGGGGGGTCGCCAGTGTAAGGTGTCAGTGGGGGGGGGGGGTCGCCAGTGTAAGGTGTCAGTGGGGGGCCGCCAGTGTAAGCTGTCAGGGGGGGGGTCGCCAGTGTAAGGTGTCAGTGGGGGGTCGCCAGTGTAAGGTGTCAGTTCTAACGTCTGTTGAAATATTGGTCTTCTGTTCCTGAGTGTATGCTGATATCAGGGCACCAGAGCATAACACTGACAGACAAATATTGGCAGTGGCAGTCATTTATTGGGTGAGTCCAGTGGGGCTACAGGACATTGTGAAAACTTCACATTAAATTTACATTATGAAAACTTCACATCAAATTTACATTGTGAATACATCACATCAAACTTACATATTGAAAACATCACATCAAATATACATTGTGAAAACATCACATCAAATTTACATATTGAAAACATCACATCAAATTTACATTGTGAATACCTCACATCAAATATATGTTACATATATGTTACTTCACATGAAAAAAAATGTTACATACTAGGAACATGACAACAAATAAATAAAATGAGAGTGGAGCACAGAGTTCTATTCTAGAGTTTCCTTCCCCCACCCTGCTCTCAAAAAACTCTAAAAACATATTTAAATTTTTTTTAAACAAAAACACTTAGACATTGAATGTCACAACCTGAATTAGCTAGAAATCCAAATCACTTTCAGCTTGTTTGATAAGTAAGCCTACACACAAGTAAAACTTCATGAAACTGACCAGTTAAACACATAATAAACTTGATGAAACTGACCATTTACTGAAGACAAATACACACACATAAAACTTGAGGAAACTGGACAAGCTAGTAAAGCTTGTAACAACAATAAATAGCCACCAGTTTTATATGAGTTATAGCAGGGAGAAAAACCAATTTGATTTTTAAAAATATATTATAGTTTTGTTATACAATGGACTACTGGCAGTTTAAAAAGTTACCACAAGGAATAAGTTACACAAATTTGTCCGCTGTATTTAATACTGCACCAACACAATGTTCTGGTTTACATGTGATCAATTGGGATATACAGACCATCCAGTGAGGAGACAACCATACATTCCACAGTTTTGGCCGTTCATTCATTTTAGAGTTTTGGCCAAACTTGTATTTCATAGTCCTGAAAATTTAAGATTTATGCCAAAAACAAAATGGCCTTGTTTGACTGGACATACCCATCTTGTTTTCTAAGAGCTCTTGACATAGAAAAATTATAGGCTTAGCTTAAGGAGAAATAGTTGAATGATTTTGTTTTAGTATCATGCAAGATTTCCTATTTAATTTAAGATTCATGCACATTACAAGAATTAAGAAAACATTGATAGATACATAAATATGTATTTTAAAGTTGAAATGAAAATGTTTTTAACTATAAAGTTGAATAAAATAAATTAGAAATTTTCTTAGTACTTTTAACTTGTATTAAAAGGCATCTATACTACTAACCAGATTAACAAATTATATGTTATTGTGTTGTTATCAAAACAGAAATTGCTTCATTAGAAAAGGAGTCAAAGTTGGGTGAACCCTAACCCAACCATAAAGGATTTTTATGAACATAACTATAGTATCTACTTTCTAATACTCTTTTGCTCAGTTCATTTAAATGCAAGAACTATTCATTTTTACTTTCTCGTATATACGAAGTATAGAGAAAGTCTTGTAATCGTGCAAAAAAAAAAAATCGAGATTTTTACAAATCTCGACGTTTTACACCTCACTGATACGGAAAAACATAATTTTGCAATCTTGTCCGTATGTCTGTGTGTGTGTCTGTCTGTGTGTCTGTGTGTATGTGTAAACACGATAACTTGAGTACCGTTACAGCTAGGTTGATGAAATTTCATATATAAGTATTTTATCAAAATCGTAGATACGTATCAACTTTTGAGCGATTTCCGATAACCGGAAGTGGTACTTTTTTAACTTTGAATTTTTCAAAAGCCTATAACTTGAGTACTATTTCAGATAGATATATGAAATTTCACATGTAAGTAAAAGATTTAATCCTCTACCTTCTTTCAAATTTTGAGTTATTTCCATTGACTGGAAGTAGTAATTTACGCTATTTCCGATTTCTCAAAAAACGCTTGTAAATTTATAAAGTACTAATAATATTCCGCACTATTATGCACATTTTGTTTTGGCGATCGCTTGGTAGAAATTCTTTTTTGTATGAGATTCTATTCTATTTTAAAAAGTTTAAGTATTTAAAATGGATTAAAAATCATAACTATATTCCGAGTTCCCATCCCCTGTTGTTTTATATAAGAATATTCGTGAAACTTTAGGGGAGATCACTCCCGGTTTATAATTTTTATGAACAGTAGTGAATTAATAAGACAATCTTTTAAAATCTTGAATAGAAATAATATAATCAAACCTGGCAGTAAATTAGTAACATACAATAAGTTGCTACATCAACATTTGTACAATATGTGAAATCAATTAAATGCTAATGCTCATCCAGCATTCAGCTTAATCTTCATTTGGTATAGACATTATTGGTAGGGTTAAAAAAAAGGGGGAAAAAACCAGACAAAATTGGTAAGGATAAAAAAAGTGGGGGGAAAATGAACATTTAGAAGAAAAAAAATTACTAAGTAGATGACCAATTATTAGATGCAAAAAAGCAATAGAAAAAAATGTAACACAAATCCACCATTCTTAAATGATTTCAGTTCTCTAGCCCAGCCCCTAAAGCTTGGTTCAAATTTTTTAAATTTAAAAACAACAAATTATCAATTTATTTACATTTCCATTCAATGTATGAAGCAAGTCACTCATGTGACCAAAAAGTTCACTCAAATGAAGGATGAATGATGTTACATGGGGAGTGTTGTGAGGCACAATGTTGTGAGACACTCAACATGGCCGACTGTCAGACGTGCAGGTCACTTCTCTCCCTTGTTGGAAACAATGGTCTTGTCCTGGCTGGGGTCCATAAAATCCTTGTCACTCATGTCCGTAATGTTGGTGCACTCACGTATGGCGGAGTTGGGCACCTGTTGACACAGAGTGAAACATATCAATCAAGTTGTCAGAGAACAAAATCTGGCTAGTTTATTTGACACAAAGTGAAAGAAAATCTGGCTAGTTTATTTGACACAAAGTGAAAGAAAATCTGGCTAGTTTGACACAAAGTGAAAGAAAATCTGGCTAGTTTATTTGACACAAAGTTAACAAAATCTGGCTAGTTTATTTGACTCAGGGTCAGGTCAATGGGAGGTTGTTTTTGTGCTAAAAGATAAAAAAACTAGCCAATGACAACGACTAAATACAACTTTAGATAATTGAGTCCGAATTAAATTTAAACTAGATTATTTTTTTATTCTTATCTTAGTAAAGGTATACATTATCTTTACTTCCATTAAAGCTATATATTATCTTAACCTTAGCAAAGATTTGTATCTATATCTATACTTTCAAAGGTAAATACTGTTATTTTTCCCTTATCAAAGGTAAAAGATTTTATCTGTACTTTCACCCATGGTAAATATAGCCACAGTTACCTTAATCAAAGGTGTGTACTGGGGTAAATATAGCAACAGTTACCTTAATCAAATGTGTGTACAGGGGTAAATATAGCCACAGTTACCTTAATCAAATGTGTGTACAGGGGTAAATATAGCCATAGTTACCTTAATCAATGGTGTGTACTGGGGTAAATATAGCCATAGTTACCTTGATCAAAGGTGTGTACTGAGGTAAATATAGCCACAGTTACCTTGATCAAAGGTGTGTACTGAGGTAAATATAGCCACAGTTACCTTGATCAAAGGTGTGTACTGGGGTAAATATAGCCTAGTTACCTTAATCAAAGGTGTGTACTGGTGTAAATATAGCCTAGTTACCTTAATCAAAGGTGTGTACTAGGGTAAATATAGCCTAGTTACCTTGATCAAAGGTGTGTAATGGGATAAATATAGCCATAGTTACCTTGATCAAAGGTGTGTACTGGGGGTGATGGTGCTCATACACAGGGTTGTTGCTGGCTTTGTTGTAGGCACAGAGAAAAGCCCATCTGCGATGTGGGCTCTGGTTAGGGGCGCTGTTGTGCAGTAGATTAGAGTGGAAAAACAGAGCGTCTCCTGCAGAACAGAGGGGCGTGTCAGTAGATTAGAGTGGAAAAACAGAGCGTCTCCTGCAGAACAGAGGGGCGTGTCAGTTCATAATAAATAAGTCTCAAGTACTGGAATTTAAGGTTAAATTAAAAGGGTAATTTAGCTTATAATATGTTTCAGTGTTTGGCTATGAATAGTTCGATATTTTATATTTTATTACAGATATAACTCATCTAAAATATTTTATAACAGATATAAGTCATCTGAAATATTTTATCACAGATATAAGTCATCGTAAATATTTATATAACAGATATAAGTCATCTAAAATATTTTTATCACAGATACAAGTTAGCAAAAACCCTCCATGTCCTTTAAAATGTTTACCAGGTTCCAACTCCACAAAATGTAGAGGCAGAACTTTCTTGATCTGATCAACTCTCTCTACATCAGCACCTGTCTGTCCCCCCACCATCACATGTTCAATCCTGCCACACTTATGTGACCCTTGGAGAATCTGGTGGAGGAAAATAGCAGTTCAGATGTAGATTAAATACACAGAAAAATAACTGAATCTTTTTTTTAATTGTATAGAATCTATATAACTTACATTCATTTGAAGAATGTTCAGTGCTAGACTTAGTTCAAACAAAATCTTATGACTTAAATGAATCAAGTTTTTTACTTTCCTCAGTTGAACTTTTTCTAAAATCATGTCATTAATCACATAAATCATGTCATTAATTCCAATGTGGGAAAATCAATTTTTAAACTGGTTACCCTCTAAAGTAGGATTAAAAATAAAACTAGCTAATAATAATAAAACTATCTTTAGAAATAAAACTATCTTTAGAAAAATTAAACTATCTTTAAAATAATAAACCTAGCTGTAGAAATAATAAAACTACCTTTAGAAATAATAAAATTATCTTTAGAAATAATAAGACTAGCTGTAAAAATAATAAAACTATCTTTAGAAATAATAAAACTATCTTTAGAAATAATAAAACTATCTTTAGAAATAATAAAACTAGCTTTAGAAATAATAAACCTATCTTTAGAAATAATAAAACTAGCTTTAGAAATAATAAAACTATTTTAAAATAATAAAACTAGTTGTAGAAATAATAAAACTATCTTTATGAATAATAAAACTATCTTTAGAAATAATAAAACTATCTTAAGAAATAATAAAACTAGCTTTAGAAATAATAAAACTATTTTAAAATAATAAAACTATCTTTAGAAATAATAAAACTAGCTGTAGAAGTAAGACTACCTGCAAACATCCATTCTCCTTCCAGCATTTATCAATGGCAATAAAAACAGTCAACATGTCAGGGAATAGGCAGCCATTTTTATACCAGTAGCTGTAAACATGGTTCATGTCAACATTTTGATTGGTTCTAGTCTACATTTTGATTGGTGTGTGTCAACATTTTAATTAGTTCATGTCACAATTTTGATGGGTTCATGTCAACATTGTAATTAGTTGATGTCAACATTGTAATTAGTTCATGTCAACATTGTAATTAGTTCATGTCAACATTGTAATTAGTTTAGGTAAACATCAAGCCCATCAATTGAAACATTTGGCCAACATCAAGCCCACCAATTGAAAAGTTTGGCCAAAATCAAGCCCACCAATTGAAACATTTGGCCAACATCAAGCCCACTAATTGAAAAGTTTGGCCAACATCAAGCCCACCAATTGAAAAGTTTGGCCAACATCAAGCCCACCAATTAAAAAATTTGGCCAACATTAAGCCCACCAATTGAAAAGTTTGGCCAACATCAATCCCACCAATTGAAAAGTTTGGCCAACATTAAGCCCACTAATTGAAAAGTTTGGCCAACATTAAGCCAACCAATGGAAAACTATCGCAACTTGGCATCTTGTTTACAACACTATTCCCCTGTAGCCAATGCCAAGGTCATTGGTACAAACAGGAAAGATGATGAGTATAATGTCAATTCTAAATGAAAGCAAACATTACCCATAGTCCTGATGTCAACATCTATCCTAAATGAAAGCAAACATTACCCATAGTCCTGATGTCAATATCTATCCTAAATGAAAGCAAACATTACCCATAGTCCTGATGTCAATATCTAAATGAAAGCAAACATTACCCATAGTCCTGATGTCAACATCTATCCTAAATGAAAGCAAACATTACCCATAGTCCTGATGTCAACATCTATCCTAAATGAAAGCAAACATTACCCATAGTCCTGATGTCAATATCTAAATGAAAGCAAACATTACCCATAGTCCTGATGTCAAAATCTATCCTAAATGAAAGCAAACATTACCCATAGTCCTGATGTCAACATCTATCCTAAATGAAAGCAAACATTACCCATAGTCCTGATGTCAATATCTAAATGAAAGCAAACATTACCCATAGTCCTGATGTCAATATCTAAATGAAAGCAAACATTACCCATAGTCCTGATGTCAACATCTATCCTAAATGAAAGCAAACATTACCCATAGTCCTGATGTCAACATCTATCCTAAATGAAAGCAAACATTACCCATAGTCCTGATGTCAATATCTAAATGAAAGCAAACATTACCCATAGTCCTGATGTCAACATCTATCCTAAATGAAAGCAAACATTACCCATAGTCCTGATGTCAACATCTATCCTAAATGAAAGCAAACATTACCCATAGTCCTGATGTCAATATCTAAATGAAAGCAAACATTACCCATAGTCCTGATGCCAGACATGCTCTCCACCTGTGAATGGTTCCTTCATCATCAGCTTGGTGTGATAGTGATAGACCTCCCCACCCAGAAGCTGAAACATTCATCACTAGAACATAGACCTAATCAAGAGCATTCATCACATCAACTTAGACCTAGTCAAGAGCATTAATCACAACAACTTAGACCTAGTCAACCAATCAGAACAGTCCTACACTAAAATAACCTACAAAAAGTCCCTACTTTTTCCGAGGTACCAGCCACTTTTTCACAGCGTCCAACCATCCCTGTGACATCATTTCCTGGGTGACTCCACAGACAGAGCCGACTCTTGCGGCCCTCGCTGTCATTGACCTGAAATATTGAGCCCCTCACCCTAGAGTTTAATTGTCATAACATTATCATCAATTTCCCAACAATAAAAATCACACAGTATGTAACTTCTGACAGAGGAGAGTTAATGTGTTCCTACCTGGAATGAGTTTTTTAGAAGTGCATCAGTGCCCTCTAGTGCATCTTTGACTTTGAGAAGCTCTTCTTTGTCCAGCAGACCTCTGTCATTTACAGATTATGTTTATGTTAGAAAATCATTTGGCATTTACAGATTATGTTTATGTTAGAAAATCATTTGACATTTACAGATTATGTTTACATTAGAAAATCATTTGACATTTACAGATTATGTTTACATTAGAAAATCATCTGGCATTTTAGTCAAAACTTATATGGAAACAAATAAACAATAAAATTATTCTACTGCATTTGCCCCTTAGACTGTCAGGTTTGAAAGGGAACTTTACTTTTTTTTAAAACTTAGATCTATGGGGATATGTAACTTAGATCTATAGGGATATGTAACTTAGATCTATAGGGATATGTAACTTAGATCTATAGGGATATGTAACTTAGATCTACAGGGATATGTAACATACATCAGAGGTTAGGGATCTTCCAATAGAACTAAATATACATTATTTAAAATTAAAAGAACTCTTGTATTCAACTTTCAAAAGTTTGTATTATTTGTGGTGGTCATAAAATGTTTTCATTGTAATGTAACATTTGCAAATCAAAACTAGTAGCCTACTGATTTTAAATATTCAAGGAAGAAGTAACTAATTGATTTTAAATTTTTAATGAAATGTTATTGATTATAATTTATGGATGTAAGTAATTAATTAGCCTTAAGCACTCATTAGGTTAATATACAATGAAAGAGCCTTGGCCTGTATGGGCCTACTATTGATCATGTTAGGGGTTCAGCTTTAAACCAAGCTGAGATCAAGCATAAAATCAACTTTGGATTTAACATACATTTAAAAACTTAGACGAAGCATACAACAACATTGGGATCAAGCATCCAGTTACAATGTGACTGCCTTTGGTTATCATTCACAATCTTAAGATGTATCAGTTGCCACCAGAATACAAACACACATAAAGAAACATATACATCAAGTAAAGACCTTAGAATGACATAGCCAGCTTCATCAAAATCTTGTTTCACTTCATCTGT
The DNA here is from genome assembly GCF_028476545.2 of Physella acuta. Lineage (NCBI taxonomy): Eukaryota > Metazoa > Mollusca > Gastropoda > Physidae > Physella > Physella acuta. The sequence continues at coordinate 816,266 of NW_026731794.1, forward strand.
TACTTCAAAATCATCTGTGAAAACATATTCTGTGGAAACATACAAGATTTTATTTTATTTTAATGATAGTTTGTTTACTTTTGTTTACTCTTTGAGCAAAGAAATTTTGTTGCCTTACACATGTTCTCCCCTCAAACACAACAGTGTATTTGTATGTTAGAATACCATCACAACATTGTAATAAATACATTGTATTTGTATGTTAGAATACCATGACAACAGTGTAATAAATACATTGTATTTGTATGTTAGAATACCATCACAACAGTGTAATGAATAAATTGTATTTGTATTTTAGAATACCATCACAACAGTGTAATGAATAAATTGTATTTGTATTTTAGAATACCATCACAACAGTGTAATAAATACATTGTATTTGTATGTTAGAATACCATCACAACATTGTAATAAATACATTGTATTTGTATGTTAGAATACCATCACAACATTGTAATAAATACATTGTATTTGTATGTTAGAATACCATCACAACATTGTAATAAATACATTGTATTTGTATGTTAGAATACCATCACAACAGTGTAATGAATAAATTGTATTTGTATTTTAGAATACCATCACAACAGTGTGATAAATACAATGTATTTGTATGTTAGAATACCATCACAACAGTGTAATAAATACATTGTATTTGTATGTTAGAATACCAACACAACAGTGTAATGAATAAATTTTATTTGTATGTTAGAATACCAACACAACAGTGTAATGAATAAATTGTATTTGTATGTTAGAATACCATCACAACAGTGTAATGAATAAATTGTATTTGTATGTTAGAATACCATCACAACTGTAAAAAAAATTAAAATCCATATTTCTTCCTGGGACTGAAACTTAGCATCAACTTAACCAAGTCAGAAACTAAAGATGTGTAACATTATGTGTAACGAGACTTGTAACAAGATGTGTATACTATGTATATAGACCTGGGCAGTAAGAAAGAATTAGAATGTGATATAACTAGTAAATGTTCACATTAAAGTAACAAATGTCAAGCCACAGAGAGCTTCATGGGTTCAGCTAAATTATGCTCACACCTAGGCCTTTCAAGTAATTGATCTCACACTTTCCTCAGTATCACTCAGATATTAGATAACTTTCAACCATTTGGATCATGTCTTTATGAGTCGTCTAGCTCAGATGCGGTAATCAATAACTTTATCATATCATATAGATCTAACATGTATAAAGTATAGTAATTAGTATTGTATAGCAAGTGGCCAGTGGGCAGTTGTATAATATTTGATATAATAATAATTGTAGGCCTATAATGTATTATTTGTATAGGCCAGGGGTCTCCAAACTACGGCCCGCGGGCCGAATGCGGCCCGCGATGTCCTCTCATCCGGCCCGCGGAGATCTTTTTGTCCACAGAAAAACCGTTTGTTGGTGATGGCTGAGGAACTTTGCCCAGAAAAATCAAAGACATGCCTGGAAGAAACTGGCCCCTGAACTGTAGTTTGATAGTTAATGCGGCCCTCGGACTGAAAAGTTTGGAGACCCCTGGTATAGGCCATAGGGCAGTATAAACTATAAAAGGCCTATCAACAAAAATATAATCGTCTTCTAAAAATATATTCTACCTCCAATTATTAAATTAACTGTTAATCTATTGCTTTAGGTACGTAAAATCTGCAGAGGCTAGTAATGTGAAAAGACGATGTCTATTTAATTTTAGTAATTATTTCACATTTTTAGGAAGATTTCTGTTTTGAAAGTTACAAAAATGTTTCAAAGTTTCATTCATGTACCTGTTTTTAAACAATTGTATTAAAACTTTTCAGTAATAAATAAAGACTAGCCATGTTTTCATCAGATGCATTAAAGCTCGTTTACTTTTTTAGCAGCCATCTTGTTTAAGTTTTTTTTTTTACTTTCTGTTATACAGAGTATAGAGAAAGTATTGTAATCGTGCACAAAAATCACATGAAATTTTGACAGTTTCCACCATTTTACTTCTCAGTACTTCATCATAAACGGAGTATAGGGGACTTATTTTAAGCAGGCAAAAATTCTAAATCCAGATTTATTAACATTTCCGTGTTATATGGAAAAACTGGACAGCAATTCTGTGTGGATGTGTGCCTATAAACACAATAACTTGAGTACCATTACAGCTAGGTTGATGAAATTTCATATATAAGTATTATATCAAATTTGTAGATCCGCATCAACTTTTCAGCAATTTCCGATAACCAGAAGTGGAACTTTTTCTACTTTCAATTTTTCAAAAGCCCATAAATTGAGTACTTTTTCAGATAGATAAATGAAATTTCACATACAAGTAAAAGAAATAATTCTCTTCCTTCTATCATATTTTGACAAATTTCTGTTGTAAGTTCATTAAGCTATTTCAGATTTCTCAAAAAACGCATGTGAATTTATAAAGTACTAATAATATACAGTACTAATAATATACTGCATTATTATGCACATTTTGTTTGACGTTCACTTATTGTGCAATTCTTTTTACTACGAGATTCTATTCTATTTTAAAAAGTTTAATTAAAAATGGTTTAAAATATTGTTTATATCCAGAGTTGCCATCCCCTGTAGTGTTATATAAGAATATTCGAGAAATTTTAAGGGAGATCACTCCTGGTTTATTTTGTAAACTTATAGCAGGAGATTCAGAGGAAGCCACTCTATTTTACAAATGGCTGCTGTTTATATAGCAAATCTTGCTCGCAAATACTGCTGTTGAAAGTTAATTTCTGGCCTATTATATTGATATATTTAGCCATTAATTTTGGTTTATTATTCAATTATCTATAATATTTGACACAAATATATCACAATATACTTCTATTATTAAAGCCTTGACAATGTGGTAACTTTTTCGTACATTACTAGATTCTAGTTCTAGCTGCGGGCGATTTTACGTACCCAAAACGATAGATTACCTCTGGATTTAACAGTTATCAATAACACACAGACTCTGAGACACAGACTCTCTTGACTGTCGAGTCAAGTCTGGCTCTTAGTCTTACTCTTAGGCCAACAGTAACACTTATTAACTTAATAAAAATATTATTATTAATGTTTTCTCACTCCTGAGTAACAAAACTGAAGTGAGCCTCTCACTCTCAAACAACAACAACAAACCTTTGAGAGACATTCCTTCTTCAAGCTTTTTTGTGAGTGTAGTTCACCTTGAGAGATATTACGTGGCTACTTCTTATCAAGTTATTAGGTCAATACGAGTTACGGTTAATATTACTACGATCACTGCCTTATTTACGCTGATACCTTATCTTTAACAAAACAATAGCAACCAGGATCATCGAATCTAAACAAAAAATAAAAATCACGTGATAACTAAATATTTTACTAAAAATAGAATGTCACGTGACATTATATGTGATTGAACGTGCAATTTAAAATTCACACATTTAAATTCAATTACCCATGTTCGGGTAAGAACAACTGAACTCTGACACTTGCTTACTTTCCCTAGGAGTTGCATATAATATCTAGATCTAGGCATTAGACCACATTGTTCTTATTACAAGCATAGCTTGCTATTAAGTTCCCGTAAGATTAAGATGAGTCGGCAGTAGGCGGAGGGGAACAGAGGGAGCCATTAGATTATTTTTAGGAAAGTTGGGCCCAGTGTTTCTTCCAGACTTTTTTTCTCCGGGGGGGGGGGGGGGGGGCGGGGCGGACACTGTTAAAAGTATATATATTCTATATAAATTTCATTTTGTTCGGGGGGGGCGGTAGACTTTCTTCGGGGGCTCCGCCCCCCCCCCCCCCCCCCCGAAGAGATGCCTGGAAGAAACTCTGGTTGGGCCTGTTTCGTTCGTGTATTCAAGTTACGTGTTAGCTTCGTTATTTATTTGATTTCCTTGAAATACCTGTTTGTGGGGTAATGTTCTTACTTTAAGTTTATTCAAATTATTTTTCTTTTCAAGTTTTAGAAAAAAAAATTCATTAGACACTAATTGATAAAATAATTGCAAGAGCTGATGTGTGGTTATCGATTTCCATTGAGGAGAGGCTAAGATGCTTTGACATGTATGATCCAGTAGGGAACACCTGTGGATGCCCCCCGGGCCTACACCTGTGGATGTCCCCCCAAAGCGTGTAGTTGACTTTAACAACACACAACACCAAGCTAGCTGTCACTCATACGGTGCTTCACTCAAACAGTGTGGACATTGCTTGCTGTTCAAGTAGGGACCGGCCAACAACAGCCCGCGCTTTTATTTCTGACTAATCGAGTTCAAAAGTTCACCAAGAAGACAGGAATTGATCTTCATTTCAAAGATGCAGTTTCATACTTTTTTTTTAAAGTTCGCTTACAAGTAAACGGTGGGGGTTTATTTTCAAGTGTTGCCGAAAGGAGAGGGGAAGGGTTGCCAATTAGGCTATCGACTTTTGTCCATACTTTTAAAGTGAGGCACACGCAAAATGACATACACATAAAAACATATACACACTTACATACACACAATATAAATGTGTCTATATATATATATATATATATATATATATATATATATATATATATATATATATCTAATATATAAAGCTCAGTTCTGTATGTAATGCATTTGTATGTCGTTGGAAGTGTACGAATTTAAAAGTTAGAAAATTATCGTGCGCATTTGTCTAAATTTATGAGCTAAAAAATTACTATTGAAAGTGTTGGGAAATAATTTTCATTTTTCAAATTATAGTAATAATTGTCGGCATGTTCATTAAACACAAGTTTTTAAAAAATATATCATCTTTTACAAAAATTCTAATTATGTCTTTATTTAGTCCTATAGCACTTACTTCCCTTTGATAAATTAGGAAAAACACAATTACTTCCCTTTATAAAACCATTGCATTTTGTGGAAAAGTATTTACTTTTTAATTACTTTGTTTTGGTGTTGGGAAAAAAAAATAATTACATAATTAGCGGGGATTGATCAAGTGCAAATGTTGTAGGTATTTTACGGATAAGCTTGGAGTATTAAAATTGTTCATCAAATTGAAACAGGCGCGTTCGTTTAAGTGAGTGCAAAAGACTATGAATAAGTTGGGGTACTATAGTCGTTCATTAAGCTAAAACAGGTGATTCCGCCCCGGGCGTTTATGTTCGCGTTAGTGTTTTCTTTGTGTTTAGGTGGGTTTGCGTTAGTGGTTGCGTTTTGATTTGGTTCGTTTTTGTTCTTTCTTTTTTCGTTTTTGTTTGTGTTTCTTTGTTTGGGTTTGTATTTGTGTTTTTGGTTGGTTTTGCGTTTGGATTTGGTTTGTTTTCGTTTGCTTTTTCGTTGTTTTTTTTTTGTTGGTATTGGTGTTTGTGGTTGGGTTTGTTGTTAGGTTTTTGTTTTCGTTTGCTTTTTTGTTTGTTTTTTCTTTGTGTTTGTATTGGTGTTTGTGGTTGTGGTTGGGTTTGTTGTTAAGTTTTTGTTTTCGTTTGTATTTGTAATTGTGTTAGCGTTATGTTTGCGTTTTGTTGTTTTGGTTTTGGTTGGTTGTGGTTTGGGTGGGCAATGCCGGGTTTATGATGATTACTAAACACACAGGTAATGGTCTTTAACAGAAAGGTTTTTCACAGAAGCCAGAGCAGGGCCTGGCCGGGACGGCTAGTATATATATATATATATATATATATATATATATATATATATACTGAGTGAGTGAACAGACCGAGTTGAATGAAAGTTTGAAAATGAAATTGTTTATTATAAACTGGAGAACTACCGGCCATGGTACTACTACATGGTTGACCATAACAAAGATGCTAAACGCCCGTCAGTTTTTGCTGTCTTCTCTCTGTAGTTTTATCCGTTGACTGGGGCACGAACCGTATACGTACACGCAGTGGCGTAGCGAGGTCGGGGACAAACTGTCAATTTTCGATTTGCACCCCCCCCCCCTAAAACTTTCGATTAGCACCCCCATAAAACTTTCGATTTGCACACCCCCCCCCTCAAACTTTCGATTTGCACACACCCCTCCACCCTTGTCGGGATTTGTCAAATTTGCTCTTAAAAAACTTTTTAACACTCGAATTAATCACTTAATTAAGTGGATATATCATTTTTCTCTCTATATTTTGCTATTTTTTGCCTTGGTGTCACCCTCCTAAATGGTGTCACCAGGTGCGGTCCGCACCCCCCGCCCCCCCCCCCCCTCGCTACGCCACTGCGTAGACGTATGTCGTAGCTAGGGCAGGGCGGGTGGGGTGGCAGCCCTGGGGGCCGACCCTAAGGGGGCGCCAAAAGCTGTGAAATAAACTATCATTTTTAGCTAAAGTATTGAATTATACACAAAGTTAATGAAATAAACGGCTACAAGACACTTTAGTTAAAGTTTTCTACATCATCAACTTTAAGAGATGTCTGCCGATAACATTAACAAAGCGACTATTGGCAAAACGAGAGCCTCTGTCATCCAACCTATTATAAAATAAAGCAGATGACAAAAGGAATAACATGACCAAAAACAGTTGCAATGTTGTCCTAACTCTGCTGGCCAGCAGGTGAACAGGGTTACATGCGTGACCAAACAGAACAACAGTCAGGTAACAATTCCGGTAACCAGTCAGGTAACCAGCCAGGTAACCAGTCAGGTAACAATTCCGGTAACCAGCCAGGTAACCAGTCAGGTAACCAGTCAGGTAACAATTCCGGTAACCAGCCATGTAACCAGTCAGGTAACCAGTCAGGTAACCAGCCAGGTAACCAGCCAGGTAACCAGTCAGGTAACCAGCCAGGTAACCAGTCAGAACAATCACCTCCTCACCCCCCCCCCCCCACCCCCGCCACCCCCAAATGTAGTCGTCCTTATGAAAACTAATTATTTATTCTCCGGGTAAATAACGATCACCCCCCCCCCTGTCTAGTCAGATAACGATCTGCAGTATCTGGTGAAATTTATTTGATTTTAACACTATCTTCTTAAAACGCTCAGCCCATAAAGGAGCTGCTCGAAGCTCAATCAATTGTATCGAACTGCTAACACTGTTCTTCACTGTCCAGCTGGGTTTTTTTTATGCGACCAAAAACATTTTACTTACGGCAAAATTTGCAACACAGATTGCTTGCAAGTTTTACACTCATATTTCGTTTGGCCAACTTTTCGCTTGATACATCTCAGTGGACCTTCATTGTTTTTCAACTAGTGTGGTTTTCTGTGTACATTTTTAGTGGAAACATTTTCGAACAAAAGCAGCACTACAATTAAATTTAACTTTTTGATTAAATTAGTTATTAACTGACATAAAATCAGCGCGTTAATGAGGCCATCTTGAAGGCGCGAGTGTTCGTGCCCAATGAAAGAGTACTAGAAGGAACTTGACATTTGAGAGAAATATTTCTGTTCATGTTGCGTCATCTAACTATTTCATTGCTGATTTATTTTGTCAAGAAAGAGCATTCGCGCTGTCTTTAGTTCTAGAAATTGAACAAATATGTGATTTGGTTTCACATACAGTTTAGATTCGCTGGTATACAAATTCAAAGTTGTTTTTTTCCTACCTAACTTGACTGACAATTAAAATGAAGATGTTAGTTCGTTTAAAGAGGAGGTCATTGACCTCGCTATTTCCCGCAGTCGGCATGCTGGTCATGTTGTCATTGGGAGCCTTTTTGTGGGGGCTCACTTCTAGGGTGTCCTTCTACCCCAGCCGTCTAGACGACCCGCAGCAGCTCTTTGGCCAGATACGGGCTATCGAGGTCAAACGAGAACTGCCGAAAGAGAAGACTGGAGCCGATACATTAGGCGAGAGCCAACTCCTGTCTGACCAGCTGCCGGAAGTAGACGATGTCCAACCTAAAGGCGGTCAAGTAAAAACTGACGCCGGCAAAACAGAGACAAAACAAAAAGAGACCGGACCAGGGGGGCCAATCTATGTCCCGCCGCCCGACGACCGCCCGATACGACGGTTCCCCCAGTGTGTCATCATAGGCTTCGGCAAGTGTGGGACCCGCGCCCTGCTGACATTCATGGCCCTGCACCCCTACATCGCCGCCCAGACCAACGAGATGCACTTCTACAACGTCGAGAGTCTCTTTGAGAAGGGGTATAAGTGGTATCTCGAACAGATGCCGTTTTCCTACAGGTCAGTTGTAAAAGTGCGATTTAAGTGGGATCTAGAACAGAAAAGTGTGTGGGGGTATTGGGGGGGGGGGGGGGAGTGAAGCGGTGAGTACATATAAAGGCGCAAACGCTTCCTAGTTTGTACACACACACAGGCACATACACATCCAACTGAAAAATATTTTCAGTGGGTTGGGGAGAAGCGACGAACCGACGAACAGTAATAAGGTTTTTTACTTTCCTGACATCCTTCCGAAAAAATGGACCACAGGCTAGGAGACATTGACCATCTTACAGAAAGAATGGACCACAGGCTAGAATACAGTGACCATCTTACAGAAAGAATGGACCACAGGCTAGAATACAGTGACCATCCTACTGAAAGAATGGACCACAGGCTAGAATACAATGACCATCCTACCGAAAGAATGGACCACAGGCCAGAATACAGTGACCATCCTACCGAAAGAATGGACCACAGGCTAGAATACAGTGACCATCCTACCGAAAGAATGGACTACAGGCTAGAATACAGTGACCATCCTACCGAAAGAATGGACCACAGGCTAGAATACAGTGACCATCCTACCGAAAGAATGGACTACAGGCTAGAATACAGTGACCATCCTACCGAAAGAATGGACCACAGGCTAGAATACAGTGACCATCCTACTGAAAGAATGGACCACAGGCTAGAATACAGTGACCATCTTACAGAAAGAATGGACCACAGGCTAGAATACAGTGACCATCCTACTGAAAGAATGGACCACAGGCTAGAATACAATGACCATCCTACCGAAAGAATGGACCACAGGCCAGAATACAGTGACCATCCTACCGAAAGAATGGACCACAGGCTAGAATACAGTGACCATCCTACCGAAAGAATGGACCACTGGCTAGAATACAGTGACCATCCTACCGAAAGAATGGACCACAGGCTAGAATACAGTGACCATCCTACCGAAAGAATGGACCACTGGCTAGAATACAGTGACCATCCTACCGAAAGAATGGACCACAGGCTAGAATACAGTGACCATCCTACCGAAAGAATGGACCACAGGCTAGAATACAGTGACCATCCTACTGAAAGAATGGACCACAGGCTAGAATACAGTGACCATCCTACTGAAAGAATGGACCACAGGCTAGAATACAATGACCATCGTACCGAAAGAATGGACCACAGGCTAGAATACAATGACCATCCTACCGAAAGAATGGACCACAGGCTAGAATACAGAGACCATCCTACCGAAAGAATGGACCACATGCTAGAATACAATGACCATCGTACCGAAAGAATGGACCACAGGCTAGAATACAGTGACCATCCTACTGAAAGAATGGACCACAGGCTAGAATACAGTGACCATCCTACTGAAAGAATGGACCACAGGCTAGAATACAGTGACCATCCTACCGAAAGAATGGACCACAGGCTAGAATACAGTGACCATCTTACAGAAAGAATGGACAACAGGCTAGAATACAGTGACCAACCTACCGAAAGAATGGACAACAGGCTAGAATACAATGACCATCCTACCGAAAGAATGGACCACAGGCTAGAATAGAATGACCATCCTACCGAAAGAATGGACCACAGGCTAGAATACAGTGACCATCCTACCGAAAGAATGGACAACAGGCTAGAATACAGTGACCAACCTACCGAAAGAATGGACAACAGGCTAGAATACAATGACCATCCTACCGAAAGAATGGACCACAGGCTAGAATAGAATGACCATCCTACCGAAAGAATGGACCACAGGCTAGAATACAATGACCATCCTACCGAAAGAATGGACCACAGGCTAGAATACAATGACCATCCTACCGAAAGAATGGACCACAGGCTAGAATACAATGACCATCCTACCGAAAGAATGGACCACAGGCTAGAATAGAATGACCATCCTACCGAAAGAATGGACCACAGGCTAGAATACAATGACCATCCTACCGAAAGAATGGACCACAGGCTAGAATACAATGACCATCCTACCGAAAGAATGGACCACAGGCTAGAATACAATGACCATCCTACCGAAAGAATGGACCACAGGCTAGAATAGAATGACCATCCTACCGAAAGAATGGACCACAGGCTAGAATACAGTGACCATCCTACCGAAAGAATGGACCACAGGCTAGAATACAATGACCATCCTACCGAAAGAATGGACCACAGGCTAGAATAGAATGACCATCCTACCGAAAGAATGGACCACAGGCTAGAATACAATGACCATCCTACCGAAAGAATGGACCACAGGCTAGAATACAATGACCATCCTACCGAAAGAATGGACCACAGGCTAGAATACAATGACCATCCTACCGAAAGAATGGACCACAGGCTAGAATAGAATGACCATCCTACCGAAAGAATGGACCACAGGCTAGAATACAGTGACCATCCTACCGAAAGAATGGACCACAGGCTAGAATACAATGACCATCCTACCGAAAGAATGGACCACAGGCTAGAATACAATGACCATCCTACCGAAAGAATGGACCACAGGCTAGAATAGAATGACCATCCTATTGAAAGAATGGACCACAGGCTAGAATACAATGACCATCCTACCGAAAGAATGGACTACAGGCTAGAATACAGTGACCATCCTACCGAAAGAATAGGCTAGAATACAGTGACCATCCTACCGAAAGAATGGACCACAGGCTAGAATACAGTGACCATCCTACTGAAAGAATGGACCACAGGCTAGAATACAGTGACCATCCTACTGAAAGAATGGACCACAGGCTAGAATATATATGTATATGTATATGTATATGTATATGTATATGTATATGTATATGTATATGTATATGTATATGTATATGTATATGTATATGTATATGTATATGTATATGTATATGTATATGTATATGTATATGTATATGTATATGTATATATATATATATATATATATATATATATATATATATATATATATATATATATATATATATATACATAAAATGTGCCTAAGTAAAGCTGTGTGTACATATGTCTCGCTATCCACCAGCAACCAAATCACCATTGAGAAGTCACCTGACTACGTCTTGTCAGCTAAAGCACTGAAGGAGATCCACCAGCACTTCCCGAAGGTCAAGCTCATTTCTCTGGTCCGCAACCCAGTCGATCGTCTGGTCTCCTCCTACTTACAGAGGTGAGTACATCACACGCTTACAAAGGTGAGTACATCACGCGCTTACAGAGGTGAGTACATCACACGCTTACAGAGGTGAGTAGCTTACATAAGGGAGTACATCACACGCTTACAGAGGTGAGTACATCACGCGCTTACAGAGGTGAGTACATCACACGCTTACAGAGGTGAGTACATCACACGCTTACAGAGGTGAGTACATCACATCACACGCTTACAGAGGTGAGTACATCACACGCTTTCAGAGGTGAGTACATCACACGCGTACAGAGGTGAGTAATTACGCGCTTACAGAGGTGACCCTGCTAATGCTAACAATAACTGAGCTAACCCTACTAATGCTAGCAATAACTGAGCTGACCCTACTAATGCTAGCAATAACTGAGCTGACCCTACTAAAGCTAGCAGTAACTGAGCTGACCCTACTAAAGCTAGCAATAACTGAGCTGACCCTACTAAAGCTAGCAATAACTGAGCTGACCCGGCTAATGCTAGCAGTAACTGAGCTGACCCTACTAAAGCTAGCAATAACTGAGCTGACCCTACTAAAGCTAGCAGTAACTGAGCTGACCCTACTAAAGCTAGCAATAACTGAGCTGACCCCACTAAAGCTAGCAATAAATGAGCTGACCCTACTAAAGCTAGCAGTAACTGAGCTGACCCTACTAAAGCTAGCAGTAACTGAGCTGACCCTGCTAATGCTAGCGATAACTGAGGTGACCCTACTATTTCTGTGTCTGTTACCTTCCCAGGCACCGTTTTGTGGCCGAGAACGAGCGAGGCCCTATCACCATGATGTACATCAACAGGACGACCCACAAGTTCGACCCCACCATCAATGCCGTGGATGTGGGCGTGTACCACAAGCACCTGAGTCCCTGGTTCCAGACCTTCCCCCGGGACCAGATCCTCATCCTGGGAGACGAGCAGCTGACCAAGGACCCGCTCAGCGTCTTGGTCAAGGTGGAATCGTTCCTGGGCCTGCCGCACCTCTTGACAAAGGAGAACTTTTACCTGAACGAAACCTGGGGCTTTTACTGCTTCAAGAGATTCGAGGCTAACGCCAGTCCCAAGTGTATCACCAAGTTCAAGGGTTGGAAGCACCCGGACCTGCCGCCCGCAGACGAGAAGATGCTGTACGACTTCTACAGGCCACACAACCAGAAGCTCTTTGACCTCATCGGGCAGAAGTTTGATTGGGAGAAGAAAGAGGGGGGCGACGCGATAGACTGATGTCACTTGTCCATTGTTCTAAACATTTTTTATTTATTAGCACAGTGTATGGGTAGAAATGTGAGTGCTCTTATTTCATCGATGCATATTGTTGTGTGATTATATTTTTGTTTCGTATCATTGATTGGATGTAAGAAACTATCGAGTGAAAGCGATATAATTTTTAATAAATTAGCTTTAATTTGTCCTACAATATCAATTTCATTTTGATACCTGAAATAAGATCGACAAAGGTACCGATAATTATTTTTATAAACGAAATTGTTAACATTTTAATGTTTTGCAACTTTGAAATATATACATATATATCCATTTAATAAACAATGGTTTTTAATTTATTATGACCATCAAAACTGGGTTGTGTCAACCATTAAAACTGGGTTGCATTTTCTCATCCAGATAAAATACTGGTTTTGGATAAAATTCCGTTTCCGTTTAATTTCGTTTATGTTACTGTTTCGGCTCCGGTTAAAGCTCGGTTAACTGTTTAATTTCCGTTTCTTGTTGAATTTCTGTCTTCGGAAAAAGTTCCTTTTACGATAACATTTTGTCTTCAATTACGTCTTTAGTTGTTGTTTTTTTTTTCATTATAAAAAAGCAATGTTAGAAAACGAATTTTAGACGTTTTATCGCGTTTTAGATAACTGTTTTAATAAATTGTAATAGTTTAGACAAGATTTTGGAAAAATATCAATGTTTTAAAAAAATTCAACTGCAATTTTGAGGGGGGTTGTAGGTTGAGGTGTGACGTCATTTTAGGGGGGGTCTGGCTTTTTGTGACGAAGTGTGACGGAGGGAAGGGGGGGGGGAGGTAAAAATCGTCAAAAAAGCGTGACGTCATTTATGGATGACCCCTTACTGATACTGGCAAATTTTGTATTCCGGTTAAAATACAGGTTGCGGGTAAAGTTCCTGTTTCCGGTTTTTATTTCTGTTCAGATTAAATTTACGGTTTCAATTAAGTTTCGGTTCGCCATAAATTTCGGTTTTAAATTTAAGTTCTGATTGCGGTAAAAGTTACAGTCCTGTTAAAGTTATTTTTCCGGTTAAATCTCCATTTCCAAATAAAATTTTCAGGTTAAAGTTCTAAACGTCCTCTTACGGTTGAAGTTCTAGTTTCAGTTAAAAAAAAAAAAAACAACTATGCAGCTCCGGGTCAATTTCCTGATCCGGATCCAATGAAATTTCCCGTTTGAGAAAAAATAGAAATTCCGGTTAAATTGCTGTTCCGGTTAGATTTAGGTTAAGATGTCGGCTAAATAGTTATTTATGGTTCAAACTCCGATTCTGAATAAAGTTCAAGTTCAGTTAAAATACCGGTTCCGATTTAAGTTTATTTACCGGATAGGTTCCGGTTTCAGTTATAGTTCAGGTTCCGGCAGTGACGCAGCTAGGATTTTCGGATCCCTATGCAAAAAATTATCAGTGGGCCCCTGCGTCAGCCGCTATGCTACAACGGAGTTAAACATGGGCAGCGAAGAAAATTATTGCTACTTACGAGAGAGGAGTTTTAAATAATGTACATTTTGTATTTTATACGTCCTGATTGTGTATTTAAACTGTTTTTAACGAAGCAAAAGGGCCCCTATGTTCCTTGGGTCCCTAGGCCTTGTTTACTCTAGCTTTACGGTAGCTACACCACCGGGTTCTGGTTAGATGTCCAGTTGCAGTTTAACTTCTTAAGTACCAATTCAGGTTAAATTGCATTTTGCCGATGAAATTTACGGTTGCAGCAGAAGTTCCGGTGTAATTTCAGGACACGAATAAGAATGGGTTTCCATATATAATATCTATATACATAATTCTCTTCTGGGAGACGTTAGAAAACAAGCTGCAAGCGCGCCTTGCAGTCCCCTCTCTTCCTCTCTATCGCTACCACACCCCCCCCCCACCTCACATGGCCTGGTGAGCTGTGGTTCACGCTAAATGTTTACATTTTACAATCGTAGAGCCGGGTTTGGTGACGGCTATTAGAAGCAGATAATTTAGTTTGAAACGATTTTAAACTTAGAGAAGGTAACTAAGAGGAGGCTGCTTTCACGGGGGGGGGGGGGGGGGTAGTGTTTTAAAGCAAATATTTTCAGTGGCAGCATTGGTACTGTCGAATTAACAAATTATGAATTACTGAAAAGTAGAAAATATAACAACTAAATAGCGGCGTATGATACACCGCGGGTCGGCTCGTAGTTATAGTTTCTCGTTAAATATTGGCTGCAGGTAGATTTTCGGTTCCGGTTCAAATGTATAGATTTAGTTTTATGTGAAGATATTGGTTTTGGTTTAGAGAGAGAAATAAAAAAAGAAACACTCTTAGACTTGCGCTAGTCACAAAATAGGTGAAGAAAGTTTAAAGATCCTGCAGTTATTATATAACTTACAATTAGAGCAGAGTTTCTTCCAGGCATCTCTTCGATATGAAATTTATATAATTTATATAGAAAATATATACTTTTAACAGTGTCCGCCCCCCCCCCCCCCGAAGAAAGTTTACCGCCCCCCCCCCCCCCCCCGAATATTTCAAGTGCCCCCCCCCCTCCCCGGAGAAAAAAGTCTGGAAGAAACACTGAATTAGAGGCACTTTGACCTACTAGTAGCCTAACTTTGTAGCCTATAGAATTAGATTAACATCCACATGATTATTTCACAAATCCAGCAACCATTTCTTCCCCGGAACCAAAAATTGCAAACAGTTAGTACAATATTTACTGAATAAACGAGGCCTGCTAAAAACGAGCGACAGACATTTGGAAAAATCTAATTAAATAAAAACATTCAACAGCTGTATTTAATTATCCATCGGCGTTTGCGATAACCACAGGACGCCACGCATCACAACAACCACCCACTTCGTGTTTTTTAACTTGAAAAATGTAACTTTATATATATATATATATATATATATATATATATATATATATATATATATATATATATATATATATATATATATATATAAGCGCCTACGTCAGAGGCGTATCCAGGTTTTCGGTGTAGGGGGAGCGGAAATAGCAAAAAAAGGCGCCGAATTTGTAATATCTTCTATATAAGTATATATATATATATATATATATATATATATATATATATATATATATATATATATATATATATATATTAGGTGTATGTTATTTCTTCGATATGATGTAAAATAAATTTAAATTAACACTCTGAAGAAATTAAAAAAACACACAATGTAGGCCGACGAAACAAAAAAAATGGTTTCACTCTAAACAAATATATATATATATATATATATATATATATATATATATATATATATATATATATATATATATATAAACACTACAACAAAAACAATGAACGCGGCAAAATCTGTTTCGTAATAATCCTTGTAAAAAAATTACATAATAATTCCTGGGACATATATTAAGACTAGCGAAAAAGGGGAAATAATCAATATCTTAATATAACTATGTATATGTCTACATATTTTATTATGAATATCAAAACAAATCAATAATTACTTTAGAATCTAATAAAATAGCTTAACACTATATGTTTTTACAAAAATATTTTGTCTACAATCAAAATTAAATATATTGTCATCATAAATGCTAAAGTATTACAGCATAATGAACGTTTTTAAAATCAGAGTTGATATAAAGGCCAGCTTTTCGATGTAAAAGTAAAAGATTCGGAATAATAGCCCACATGTAACTAAATATCAGTCTTACATTTCAAACCATGCACTTTTAATTAGCTACTGACTTTTTGTGTTCTTTAAAATTTAATTATTTGACCTAATGAGAAGATATGGGTTAGATCACTGTTTTACTGGTAATTGCAAAAACAATATTCACAGAGATTTACGTTTCAAATGTGCCGACCAAAGTAATTTTTTAACAAATCAATGTTTAAAACTTTGAAGTTTAAAAAAGTTTCCAAAAAGGCGCGCCACTTTGCTACAAATG